>NC_056731.1:707487463-707504760 GCF_019279795.1 Protopterus annectens
ATGAACTTTGGGAAAAAAGAATGTGTGTGGCTGTTGACATTACATATAATAGGTGTACACTGACTTATAACAATGTTGGTATTATCCACTCATTGGTTACTACCTCCACTGTGTGTCCTCTGAAAAAGCCATGCAGCTGGAGCCCAATTCTCAGAAATTTGTGCCACAATACAGCACTGATTTCTTAATGTGCATTGTGCTAACCATTGCACAAATTAATACATTATTATACTGGAAAGTGTAAGTTGCTGGAAGAACATCACATATTCATCACAAAGCCATAATAAACTATGATAACACAGGTCCTATTATACATTGTGACAACTATGTCTAGATAGATCTGTCGAATAAACCATTTGTGCCTATAACTTCTATATTGTGAACAAAATAACAAACAGCTTACACCACTGGATTTGAACATATGCAATGTACACCAAGTTCCTCTTAACTTGTGCACTAACTGATGAAACCACACAAGATTTCATGTCACAGTTCTCAGAAAACACATACTTGAAGGGATAACCTGAGCATTATGTTTGAATGCACATGGCTTTCAGTAAAGGGATTACAAAACCTGACATTTTTCCTCCCCACTTGTAAATGTTAAGAACAAGTCAAAATGTAAACATAATTGTTTTGAGAAGCCAATCTTGCTTGCTAGCATTATTTTACACCCTCAATAGTTACACCTTCTCAGACTTGAACAGAACACTTGCCTACATGTGTTCATACAGCTGTATTTCAGCCATTGACATCATATCTGAAGTGTCATGTAACACACATTTTAATATGACTATATCAGCAGTCTGCAGCAAGGGTCATGCCACCCCTAATTTTTTCTAGGTCTCAAAAACCTTTAACCCTGTTAGTGCTCACACAAGAGTGATTTTGCCATATTACCATCTGTTGGGTGAGCACGTTCTGTCTGTCACTATTGTCCTACACACATACATTACCAGATTCGAAACCCTGCCTATCTAACCCCACACTCTATAGAACTGCTTACTGACTGCTGACAACATAGAGAAAATATTGGTAGAGTTTTGAGAAAGCACACTGTTGAGGGAATATCAGTATTTTTGAGGCTGTGTGACATACATAAAATGTATTTGAGTTATCAAAATGCTGTAGCCATGTAAGTATTAACCCTTCATTAAAGAAGCCATTGCTATACAATTTTGATTATTTTCTGTTATACAAACACATTAGTGGAAAAAATTCTGGATTTGAAGCACTGTCCATATACATCCACACTGTAGAGATCTATGTATGACATGCTTCTGCCTCAGAAGATTTTAAATTACAGATGTCAGAAAGTACACTTTAAGGGCTGACTTAAGAATTGTGTTTTAATTCTCAATGTATTCCCTAAAATGTAGCTTTCAGGATCAAAATTCTTTAGCCATGTCCATGTTCACACAATTGGGAGTCAACCATACCACCATCTGTTGGATAACAAAGTCCTGTCACTGTTGTTGTATACCAATAGAAAGTTAGTGGAGTGACAAGCAAGAAGCTAGGAAGATCCAAAACCATAAAAAGGACCAACTCCAAGACCGCTCAAAACATACAGAAAACTTCTATTACAAGCAAAGCTTTTGGGTATCATCCTTCTTTGGTGCTATTCCAAGATAAAACAGTTAACTTCATATAAAAGTTTTAAAAAGTCACAAGATCACAGTCAGCCTGTAAAAAACATCAATTCATAAAATAATTGTGACATCACATAATTACAAATTGGTAAACTAACCCCTCATGCACATTCAAAGTAACAACATATTTATTATTGCAATTGTAGTTGTTTTTCAGCCAAGACAGGTTTAATAATCACATTGTTATTCAAGCCAGGAAATGAATCTTCTTGTAGCATAAAATCCATCTGTATTCTTTATTTTCTAACGTATTATTTATATCACACCTCTAATATATCTAAAAGCACACTCTACTGAATGTAAAATAATGCTCAGAACCACTATCTGCAATGTGTTTACTTAAAGCCTTTATCAGAACTGCTCTCCAACTGTGATCTTGTGAATTTTTTAAACTTTTATATGCAGTTAACTGTTTTATATTGGAATAGCACTGAGGAAAGGTGATACCTGAAAGCTTTGCTTGTAATCAAAGAAGTTTTCTGTATATTTTGAACCATCTTTGAGTTGGTTCCTTTTACTGTTGTTGTATATACATACATTATCAGAATGGAACTTCCTGCTGGTCTATGAACGCACTCAATGACACTGTGTAATAGCTACTCATGAAACAGGAGAAGTCTAGCTACAAGTGTGAGAAATACCACATTTGAAGGGATGACATCACCATTGTGTTGCAAGGTAGATGTCTGGCCAAAAAGGGATTGAAATTGTTGGGGGGATCCTCTCCCAGAGCAAAAACCTTTCCTGTGTGGAAGTGTATGCACCAGATCTGTGGAATAAGCCAGTCCTACCTAGCAAAAGTCATGCACACTCATATTAGTTTGTCACAGCTGGATTCAAACACCTGCCTAAGTCTATAATCCAGAATAACAATGCGTTACTCACCCATGCCACAGGAGAAATCTTACTACAAGTATTAGAGAGAATACATTTGAAGTAATGAGATCAACATTGTGTTGCAAGGTAATGCTTTGGCTTAAAAGTCAGTGAAAGAGTTGTGGGAACCAACCCTCACCCTATATAAATGTTTACACTGAGTGGAATTGTAAACAGCAGATCTGGTGAATAGGCCAGTCCTATCTGACACTAGTGTCACATAGAATCATATTAGTTAATCATTGCTGAATTCAAACACCTACCTCTGTAAGTCCACCATATAGACAACATTGCATCAACTGCTGAGACCACAGGAAAAGTCTTGTTAAAAGTGAAGAAAGACCACATGTAAAGGGATGCCATCACCATGGTATTGAAAAGCAGATGTCTGGCCTAAAAGGGATTCATATTGTTGAGGAAGCCCTCTCTCCAATTAAATCATTTGTCCTGAGTCAAGTGTACACAGCAGGTCTGTTTGTATAAACCAGTCTTACCTATCACTGTAGTCACACATACTCATTGTTGTTAGCCCTTGCAGGATTTGAATACCCACCAAAGGCCATAGTATTGAAAACATTGTATTAACTGTTGACACCACAGGAGAAACCTTATTATAAGTGTTTAACAGCACATACTTGTAGTTTACATGACATGAGTTTGGGTGAATGAGCAGTGTGTTGTGACAGACAGACAGACAAAACAGCAATGTGCAGATCATAACTCAGTGCATACTTAGAAATAACTAATACATCACATTATTTATTGAAATTGTTTAAACATGAATGATATTTATGTGGGCCACAGTAAGGTACACTGATATATGATGACTGATGTTTTCTGATGTCAACCAGTGGAGTGTGACCCACGCATTCCCGAATGTCTGTCTCAATATCATTGTATGAGATTCTTGATTTAGTTTGGGAATCATTGACAAGTCCTTGTGGTGTGTGTATATTGAGCAAGATAACTACAAGCCATGCATGCAAGAAATATAACACTGCACTCATTAATACTACTCTGTAAGTATGTGTCCAATTGTACTACTTCATTGGAACACACTTGAAAAGGTAATGTTTAAAAATTTTTACATTATGGAGTAACTAAAAAGCATCATAGTGAACTCATATATTGACTACAATAAGCAAATAAACCATACACAATTAACGCAAGCCACTGACAGTCAACATCTCTTACTGAAGTGATGGGTGGTATTATCATATGTGTAATTTCTTTTCAGTTTTTAAACAGTTTTTGGTCTGTGATGTTTAATGCCAGTTATCATGCTACGGAAGTCTATAGGCATATAGACATTTCTGTTTCAGAGCCATTTCAGAACATGTGTGTGTTGTGTTCATGTTTTGTGTTTTATCATTTCAACATGTGCCCTGATCATTTCAGTGAAGTGTTCATAATAGGGAACATGCATGGGAATACCTTCCTTGCAATTTTATGATAGTTCTTTCCTTTGCTGGATGCCCTTGTTTCATCTTGTCTTTCCAAGATCTTCTTTACCAGATTGTCTTATGTGTTTTTGCATGTGTTTGAACCACCATAATCTGTTTTGTTTGACCTTTTCTGTAATTGGAACTACATTGGCTTCAGTTTTTGTGTCCTCATGTCTTCATCTGACCCACACTATGCATCTTACTACCCATCTCAGGCACTTCATCTCCAACACTGCTCTGACTTTACTGCACAGCTTTCTGTAGCACACAGTAGTGCTAGTCGCACCACTATTTTCTACACATTAGTTTTCAGCTTCTTTGGCATTATTCTGTTATATACTACACCTGACACTCTGTGTCAATTGGCTGTAGCCCCTCTGTGGCTCTAATTTTGACCCCCTCTTTCAAGCTTCCTTTCGCCTTAACCACCCCTTCCAGATACTTGAAGCTGTTAACCTGTTCCAGCATTTCCCTTCTATTTCAGTTCTCAGCTTCCATTTGTTGCCATCAGAATGAGAATCAGAATCACATTTACTAGCCAAGTATATATGTATACAAGAAACTTGACTCTGGATTCAGTGACTCTCCAAGTATGAATTACATAAATGACATGCATGCAACTATTAAGAACAAGACAAACGACATACATGCAACTATTAAGAACAAGACAAAAAGGTAAATATACATATGCATATTATATATCTATCTATGTGTATATATATATATATATATATATATATGTATGTATATATATATATATATATATATATATATATATATATATATATATATATATATATATATACATATACATATACATACACGGTGCAAAGTGCAACTCAGTACAAGAAATACTGAAAAAACTGTGACAGAAACAAGTATTAACAATATGTAAACAATACTGCAGAATCCTTGGAGGCTTGTGAAAAAGAATACACCAACCTAATATGCTGAGTTAACCATTTATGAACTTGATGGTCTGTGGAAAAAAAAATGTTCTTATATCTGCTTGTTTTGGTGCATATTACTCTATAATGCCTGGAAGATGGTAATAGTTCAAAAAGATGGTGGCCTGGATGTGAAGGGTTAGTGATGATCTTCCCTGCCATTTTCATGACTCTGGAATAGTATAGGTCCTGTAAGGAGGGCAAACTAGCACCAATAATAGTTTTGGCAGACCTGACTATTCGAAGTAACCTATTTTTGTCATGATTAGACAGAGATCCAAACCACACTGTTACAGATGAGCTGAGAACAGACTCAATGACTGCTGTATAGAACTGAATCAACAGTTACTGTGGAAGGTTGAACTTCCTCAGCTATCGCAGGAAGTACATTCATGGTTGTGTTACATTGGTTTCCCATTTCAAGTCCTGGGAGATTATAGATCCCAAAAACCATTCCACAACTAACACAGCAGTATTAAATATAAAGAGAGGGGATAATATTGTAGTAGCATAACTATCTTGTCTGTACTCAGTTTCATCCCATGTGCCTTCAGTTTTCCATTCCATTCTCCTATCCTTTGCTGAAGTTCTTGCTCAGAGCCTGCCTGTAATGCCACATCATCTGCATACAGCAACTTTCCTGATCTGCCCCCTCCAACTTGTTTGCTAATGTAGTCTATCACCAGTTTGAGCAGCAGTGGGCTCAGAGCTGAACCCTGGTGCACACCCACTTCCACTGGGAACCCTTCTGTGAGACTGAACACTGTTCGAACTTGAGCCATTGGTTTCTTGTACATAGCCTGCACTAATTTTAGCAATGTTTCTGGGACTTCAAACCACTGCAGAACTGTCTAAATCAGCTTTCTTGTGACTTTGTCTTATGCTTTCTCCAAGTGTAGGAATGTCCGGTTGGACTCTTTCCTCATCTCCAGGTTCTTCTCAACTATCTGTATCACTGCAAGCATCAGGTCAGTTATGCTGCATCCTGATTTAAATATGAACTGTTTATGCCCCATCTTACTCTCTACTACTCTGAGTATTCATGTATAAATCATCCTCTCCAGAACGTTTATGCAATGTGACAGGAATATGATACCTTTATACTGCCCACAGTTGTGAATGTTCCCTTTGTTCTTGAGCACACTGGCATTAGTATGGTTATTCTGCATTCATATGGGATGTGCTTTTCTCTCCATACTGCTATGAGTATCCTCAGGAGCCATTTCTTCCCCATCTCACCCACTATCCTTACCATATCTGCTGTGACCTCATCTGAGCCTGCTGCTTTCCCTGACTTCATTTTCCTTAGTGCTATTCTTACTTCTTATATGGTGGGCTCTTCCTCTTCTCTCATTGTAGTCTGTGTCTGCAGTGTTTTTGTGGGGTTTTCTACATCCAGAAGATGCCTTTGATGCCCTGTGAACTGGTGAGCATATTGATGTTGCACCCCTTATGCAGGGTGTCAGTCTTCATTATTTTTATGTCTTTGCCTTGCAACCTGTTATAGTTTAATTGTTCCATCCACCGAGTCACTTTCCAGAAGTTGGGAATTGCCTCAGATGCTGTGTTCTTTACTATTGCAACTCCTTTCTTAATTTCTTTGTTAGCCAACCCATATCCCATTTTTTTCCTGTACTCCTTTTTTCTTTTGATGACTTCCTGGACTTCTGAGTTTCACCACCAGCTTTCTTTATGTACCTTATTTCAATATCCTGGCTTGGCCACATATGTGTTCGGTAGGCCTCACTCATGTTGTTTTGAGGTGTTGCCATTCTTTTTCATCTCCATTTATTTCTTCCTCTTCTTGGGATGCCAGAGCACTGAGTAATCTGTTCTGCTTTCTTTCCAAACAACTTCCAGGTCTTCAGCCTGGCCTCTGTTGAGTTGAATGTCTTCCCTGACCACCGCTTGAATCTGATTTTGGCAACCAGTTATTTATTCTGTGGGTTGACTATTTCACTGGGTAGACTTTGCAATCTCTGATTCTAGCCCAATACCCTTTTCTTACTAGGAGGAAGTCTACCTGAGTTGCATGTTGGCCACTCTTGCATGGGATCGTGTGACTGCCTCTCTTTCCAAATCATGTGCTAGCTACTATCTAGCCATTCGCCAGACAGAAGTTCAGAATGGCCTCTCCTTTTTATTCCTGTTGCCTCACCTGAACCAAGCAGTCCTTATATCTTGTTATGTCTGTCCTGATATGTACATTCCAGTCAGCCATTATTACCACCGATTCATGTTGCCCTTCTTTACCTAGTAGGTCCTGTAACTGCTGTCTGAATGCACTCTTTTCCTCACTATTACAACCCTGATTTGGAGTTTAGACTGAATCCTGCCCTGTCATTACACTGCAATATGACTGCCATCTGATGACAACCCTCAATGCCTTCTGAAGTCTTTCCCTCACCACAGTTCCCAAACCACCTGTCCACCTGTCCTCCTCCTCCTCAGTAGAAGACTTTGCTGACTTTGCTGCACTACCATCCCATTTTATTTTCTGGATACATCTTCCTCCGTGCCATCATGTCATACACTTCCAGGCCTCATTCATGTTTGGCAACCTGTAACCTAAGCTGGGCAACTAGGCTTTATGGGAAGCACACTGGCCCATTAACATGACTCCCTAGCATAGGTTGGAATAGGCCAGGTCCTCAACCCACCTATAACACATAAATAACCATACCCATTTGGTGACATTAGTTAACATGACTTAATCACCTAAAGTCCTAGTTTACACCATTGAGTGGCTAGCCATGACACAGAGCACAGTCTTGTGATCCCTGTTTTCCTGTCATGAGGATACTGCACACCACAGTAGATGCCTAAAGAGATTGATTTATACAATTCTTCCCTTGGCAGGTTGTAACCAAAGCTGGGCAAACACTCAGCATGTTTTGTTGGAGGTAGGGTTGCCACTCTTCCACTTTTTTTCCGGACTATCCAGAAATCAAATTGATTCTCTGGTAGTCCGGAAAACACTGTATAAACTCCAGTATTCTGTTTCAAAAAAGGAAACAGACTATTGGTGTTTATAAATCGGCTGATTTACTATGCTTTTTTTACAGAAAAGCACAGTAAATCAGCCAAAAGCAGGCATTAGGAACAGAAAAAGAGGGCATTCCCCACTAGATGATGTCAAAGTGATGTCATGAAATGGGTAAAGTGTGGGAAGGAGAAAGGGTGGGGTGAGCATGGATACTGGTGATCCGAGGGGTGTGGCCTTACTCTGGTTTTAGCCACAACGAAAGGTGGCAATCCTATTTGGAGGTGGGAGGAACCTCACAGAGGCACAGGGAGAACATGCAAACTCCAAACGGCCATTGGCCAGAGGTCAGGATCAAACCTTGTATTTTGTGCATAACAAGCAAAGACCCTAACCATTATGGCAACAATATTATTTTAATAATATTACTTATCTAAATCTCTTGCAATTAATTTTAACATATTTTTAACCACTAAAGCCATAGCTGTTATTCTCAAGCATACCCTCAGTACCCCCATACCCATAGTGTAGACATCAGCCATGATCCAAAGCATCAAGCTATTAACCTATTTCTGACCTATATCCCCTATCCAAGATTCTGGAAACAGACTATTTGTTAGCTAGAAGCTTCCGAATATCAGGAACACATATCCTTGGTATCAGAAAAACATACTGTGGCATCCCCCTGAGATCTATTCTAAGACCTCTGCTGGTTTTCCTCTCCATTAATGATTTACAGAAAGACATTACTAGGCTATAGTGTTTGAGGTATGCAGGTTATATCATAATTACTAAAGCTGTCAGAAACATTTCTAATATTAAACTAGAATTACAGAATTAAATTATAATGGAATCAGATGGCCACAGATAAATTAACAATGAGCTAATCAAAAAACAATCTTATGTTTCTTGGTACTGATAAATAATTAAGCAAACAAACCATGCCCAAGGCATCATATTACTATTATCGGCAACATAAAGTCACCTGGGGCTCCTTCTGGGTCCAAACATTGACATTCACAGAACATACTGAACTAGTAATTAATACAATTATGCTGCAACTCAAAATGGCATACATAATCTTAAAGCAGGCAAGTTGTTGTTAGCAATGTCTTCATTCCTAGACTGGAATATGTCTCACCTTATGTTTCTAGACTGCTCAAACCATTGAAAACAAAATGCTTTGTTTCATTAACTTGAATAATTTTAGGTTTCATCACTGCTCCACTATTTCTAAATGCAATTGGCTGCCAGTTCAAGCCAGAGCAATGCTCCTATTAAACTCACTTACATACAAACTCTTAAATGAAGCACATTCTCCACTTTAAAAAGCAGACTGTTTGACGGAGAACCAACATATTCTATGAGAAACATTAGCACAATACATCTTCAGTAATCCCCATTCAAACTAACATGCACTAAAATAGCATTCTCAAAAATAGCTCCCACCAAATGGAATAGCCTGCATCTCAACATCATGGAAATAAGGACTATAAGACTATTTATAACTACAGTCAAAGAACAGTAATGGAAATGAACAAATGCATTACTTCCTGGATGATGACTAATATAGTATTATTTATCCCTATGCATGCAGATCTCGTTGTCATATGTTTAAATTGGTCACTATATTATTTTTGTTGATGCCAGTATTACACAAGACACAGCTAACTTTTACTCTAGCTTTCCAGGAGTATATCACTGTACAGGATCTATAAACTATCCCCAGACTAACTAAAATACAGTACAATAAGTGACACATCAAGAAAGGTTTTGCAACAGCAGCAATTCAATAAGAAAAAGCATAGAAAGCTAGAAATCCTGCATGAATTTACCTTGCCTCCATCCTGTATACCATATTATGTCATTGTTCCTACATATTTTATCCTTAACATAGGTACTACAAAGCAGTCACAATACTAATAGAATTGCATCACTTGTTAACTTAATAAACCATATAACTACCTATCAAAAATATTCTTACTGAATAAATGCATACAAATGATATCCGAACTCCTTGCCTTGTACAGAACAGTGTCATGTAAATAATATTGTCATGTAAATGTTGATGCCTCAAATGCTGTCTTGTAAGGACATATTCATCATGCAATCCTGAAATGCCTGTTTTGTAAAAGAGCATATTTGTGAAGAACATACTTGTGTAGATGAAGTCATAATCATGCAAATAATTCTAATGTTTAGAAGTGAAATGCTTGTATTGTAAAGTATATATTTGTGGAGGTCTGTCAAAACATTTCTTGCCTACATAGGCCAGGTCATGGCTGAAGAAAGGTTTTCAGACCAGATCACTTATCCAGTTAACAAAATAAATGAACAATATGTTCACCATACTGAACTCTCCATTTGTACTTATGAAAAGCTACACAAATATATGATTAAATTTCTTTTTTTTTAAGAGATGATTGTAGGAAATAAAATATAATGACTACAAATAAGGATACTCTCCATACCATTATCTATCTAAATATTTGATATAACAAGAAATAAATTAGTATTACATGGTTAACTGACTCTACTAAGTGCTTAGGAACAGCTTTTTAATAAAAATGTCATTTTTAAAGCAGATAAATTTCAAAAAGTGTTGCAAAATTTAAACAAGTTAGTTTGCATAAACTTCAGGTTGCATGTATTAATTCCAATTTTCCTCCATGTAAAAGTAAAGATCATATATAAAGTGGCAATAAATAACTGTTATTAATCTTGAAATTAAAGTTGGCACTTTTAGACATTTACATATGTTAGAATTATTACAGAAAAAGAGAGAATATAAACATCTATTTATTGTTACTACCCCCAAAAATTAAATTTTATGAAAAGCTTTATACGCTTGAAAGCAAATGCACTATTGTTATGCTGAAGAGCTCCTATTTTAAAATTGTTTTATAATAAATTACATTTACTTTAAATGTATTTTAACCATATTTCAAAGTATTGGCAATTGTTCTGTTCACGTTAAAAATTCTCAGAGCAAGCATCAGATTGTATATGCTAGGCTGAAAAACCTATCTGGAAGAAGTTAATCACTCTGTACGCATACATGACAACAATTATTTATTTGTTTGTTTCTTCTTTTAATTTATTTTATATTATTAATTTATATTTGTTTACCAGGATAGTTTGAATGGGCATAGGCCCTTTTCAGCAGAAGCCTGGAGATAAAAGCTTCACACTATTCATCATTTTAAGGTTAAACTGCCAATCATATGATTCATAAAAATGACAAGTAAAGCTAAACAAATTTTGCTGATAAATCATGCAATTCTTAATCATTAAATAAAAATATAGACAGCCCAGAGTTGAATAAGAGGAGTTTTTTTGTATCATTCATCAGAAGAGAGACAGTAGTATTCATCTGAAAATAGTAATATTTAAAAAAAAAATGTTAGTATTAATTATGTTTTCATTTGCAAAGTAATTATTTCAAAGTTGAGAATAAAGTGCCATTAAGCATGTAATATTCTTGTGCTGTAATGGGCCTGATTCTATATAGATCGCAGAAGCTATTTGTAGACAGCGCAACATAGGTTCATAGGTTCATAGGTGTGCACTAGATTAAATGGCCCTGGAGCCTTTACAAGCCTAGCCTGTAGGATTACCCTGGCATTGTGCCACACAACCTTAGTTCCCAGTGCCTCAGCCGAGTAGAGCCACTGGAGTGACCCCTGGGGAGAATTTTCTATTTCCCATCCACTCATCAAGATTTCTCAAAGAGGGCCAGTGGGGTGCTCTGCTCGACATGTATGGGGAGTCTGTTCCATAGCACGAGCAGTCTCTGGGTTATGAATCACGAGTAATGTTGTTATGCTAGAAGGTGACCACAAATAAAACCACTCTTTACAGAAGTGAGCATACTGATTAATCCATTCAAATCGACAAAGATCTTTGTTTAAAATAGCAAAGCCAGTTTATTAAATATACAAAGGTTTATATAGTCTCTGGGTTATGCTGAAGGAAGATTTCAGTGCACCTGCTGCAGTCACAATTCTAAATTGAAGGAAGACTGACTGATTAAGTGTTCAGAGTAGGATAATTAGGGATTCTAAGCATGCCAGGTTGATTCCAAAACACATTGTGCAGATGCAGTGCAACTCAAATGTGACAAACAACTATGCCAACTCCACTTCTGAAAGCCTTGGTAATGGACCCCAAGGATTTCACTAGAATACTGCAGACTATGACAAAATCCATAGCAAAACTGAAAAAAAACATATCACAATGCAACCTGCTGTTTATATACTGCAACAAGTAGCAGCGATGCAAGCCATAAATGAGGATGTGGCTGTACAACCTACAAGGCAGCCAGCAAGAATCAGAGTAAGGTTGCAACTAAACCAGTTGTTGGACAAGGAAATAACTGACAGATAGCATCTAGACAGACAAATGGTGTAGGCTGTCTCTAACATGTGTGTCCCACACATGTCTGTGCAGACCCTGTGAGGAAGCCCCATTCCCCTTGAAACCAAAGTGTGTCTCCGCCTGAGTATACTCACATCTGGGACATTCCAGACACACAAAGGGGATGCTGTGGAAGTATCACAGACAAAAAATACTGAATGCGTGACATACACACACCAGTGATATGCTCACTTGAGGACTACTGCTGTGTAAAGGTCATGGTTTGTACTATGGATTCTGTAGTGGGAAAGTAAAGAGAAAGGCAGCACATTCATGTAGTTATCAAAGCTATTACTGACATCACATATGCAGCACAGTAATATGGTCTGCAAATACTCATGTAATGGATGTTGCAACTGTACAGCAGAAGAGCCTACGTTGACAAATATTGACAAAGATGTCAATCATCACATGTGCTAAACATTGAAAGCTCTGACAATGTCACTGTAACATCCCTGGTCTTTCTTCACTTAATAATGCATGGCTTGTCTCTCCATGGATGTATCTGTAGTGTTTGAGGTTATGGAAACAACAATGTATCAGTAAATGGCAGTGTCATTACATGAGGTGTGGTCTCTAACAAAGTAATGTGCACAGCAACAGTATACAGACACTTGCCTGCTGTTGTTCCCTGCTGTAGGCCTGAAGTAGCTGGACCTGTGAATATCAATGCAATAAACATTACAATTGCAGTTTGCACTGCTCTGTCTGTAACTTAAATCTACCAATACATGTAATTTTACATACTTTCATCATCCTTACTTTGTGTGGAAGTTTGTTCATGGCTCAGCTCTGCTGCTGTAAATAAAACACAGGAATACATAAGTGTGCATGCTTAAGCAGTATGAAGTGAGTGTCAAAACACTATCTCTGTACTGAGCATGGATACATATATGTCCATTCTGGAACCCCTGCGTTAATCCCACCACCAGGGATTCATTGCTCATCTCTTGCTCTATGCAGTGAGGCAAAACAATTTGTGATGTCATGGGGGAAGAGCAGTGGTGGTCTACCATTGGTGGGATCCCTCAACATCTCATATCATGTGGCTTTGTTGGCTGCACTAAGAATCATATCTGAGCAGCAATATCTACAGGCCTCATGGGATCAACTATGGCCTCCAATGGCATTGATCATATTGGTGAGGTCTGCCCATAATTCATTTTTCCACACAGTATCCTCTGAATGACCTAGGAGTCTCCTTCCATGTTGGCATAGAACTAGCAACGATGATGTCATTTTCCTTGGGAGAAAAGTATTCACCTCTAGTGTTAGAAAAATATGCATTAGTAATATGCATGCTTAATGCTTAATGCACTGAGGCTTAAAAGGGTTAATACATTTATTCTGTTCACACTGCATGAATTTGCACAGTTATTAGAAACTTAACAAGAAGCATTTGATGTCTGCTAATGTCAGCAAATAACAAGAAGCATTTCATTTAAACTAGTGTCATGAGACTTAACAAAGAGTTATTGATTTTCTGCTTATGCCATGAGAAAGTACACAGCTGTTTGAAGCTTTGATAAGAAGCACAAAGGCTGCTTGAAAGTATAAACCGTAGTCAGCGTTACTTGTACCTAAGCTAGAAATGTACCTTGAATCTAGGCAAAATGTAACATATATATTAAAACTGCACAACTGAAGAATTGAAAGTTTGTGGTGGGCTAAAATAAGCCCCAAGGCCAGGTTGTTTTTCTCAAATGTTTTGTAAATCAGCAGTTATTCTCAACTAGTCAGCAATTAGTCTACTAATATTTTCTGTAGAACAATATAGAAAGCTGTGTCTAACTACGTCAGCAATAGAAGTAACATTTCTGTGCAACATGGAAAGAACTGTATAAAAATGCCATACTAATTATTAATGTCCAGACAAATCATTCTGCCTGCATGCTTTGTCTCCTTGCATTTTTAAGGGGCAGTATTGCACCTATAAGCAGTTTTATTACAAAACACATGGTAGACCATCGTACAAGCAGGTTACAGTCATTTCTTGAATATGCTAGGCATGCCGAAAGGCATTTTAATAGCAAAAAGTAAAAGAAAGCTCAAGTATTTTCTGTAGAAGATGGAGCAGAAGTTTACATAGTACAGTCCAGGAAAAAGGGCAAGAAAAATGCACAAGGAAACAAACAATCTGATCAATGATCAGAGGACTTTGAAGGGCGAAAGCAAAGGGGTGAATGTTTCAAATGCGGTAAAAAGGGACACTTGGCAAAGGATTGCAGAAAAAACAAGAAGGCAACCACGGAAGACAAGGAGGGTAAGGACTGACTATGGTAGTCAGGAATCACTAGAAGGGGATAGCAAAGAAAGGACAAATGAGAATGTGATAGAGGGAGTAGTGGATGTGACAGAAGAGATAGAGGAAGTGCAAGAAGTTAGTGATAATGAAGAAAATGAAATATTAGACCTAGCTTTATTGAGTTTGGAGCTCTATTTAGCAGACATGAAACCAGAAGTTACACTTTTGGTAGAAGGAAGGGAAGTCAAATTCTTCTGTGACTCAGGGGCATCACGAACCCTGATACATCCCTCCAAACTGCCAGAAAACACAGAGTCACCTGATTACATACTGGTAAAAGCAGCTAATGGACAGCTGTATCGGGAACCCCTCTCCTGCAATATTGCAATAACTGATCCAGTTTCAGGATTGACTCAGAAAAGCAAAATTGTTGTTTCTGCAAAATGCCCAGTAAACCTCTTGGGCAGAGACCTCATATAACTATTTGGTATAGCAGTAGTCCCAACCATGCAGGGTATGGAAGCACAGCGACAAACTGATACCTTTGCAGTGCAATCGGAGGGTGAAATGCTTTATTGGTACAGCCTGGACTTGGTTATGACTGGTCCAGGGACTGTGTCCAAAGAATTAATGAATGTAGCCATCAGCAAGTTCCCCTCCCTTGACATTGATAAGCAACACCTGCTGCACTGTACCCTGTATTATTGTAACACACCAGGACCTGATAAGGAATATGAGCAAGAATTGTTTAAAAATCATGCAAACAGATTGATATTGCGTAACCTGTACTGGGACACAGAAGGGAACAGTGTACCCAACTGTTCATTGCCCCAGAAGTTCTTTACACTGTATAAATCTAATCGATTACCACATGCTAGCTTAACCAAGAGCAAAAATATAGAATGGGCAGACCTAGGAGAAAAAGTCACGAGATGGGAAAAACAGACATAATTAGAACTGTCAGAACAAGGAATACAAATACAGAAGTTGAAATGGATAACTCAGACTCACCCAGCCATACACTTGCAGTCTAGCAAGGACAGCTGATTAGCACTCCTATTAAAGGAGGAAGAGAATACCTTACAAATTATACCAGAGACTCTCTGGTCAACAGGAAAGTCAGATGTAGGACTTATTCGTACAGCAGGATCAGTAACTATCACTCCAAAGTCAGTATTCAGACCACAAAAAAGACAGTATCCCTTAAGAAAAGATGCAGAGGCAGGAATAAAGCCTATTATAGCAGCCTTACTTAAAGGGGGAATACTGGTAGAATCTCCTGATTCACCATGTAATTACATCCTTATTTCCAGTTAAAAAAAAACAAATGGAGAATGGCGTATGGTCCAAGATTTACAAGCTGTAAATGATACAGTAATACCAAGTGCGCCTATGGTGCCAGACCATCACACCCTGTTGAATGATTTAAAACCTCAACAGAAGTATTTTTCTGTGGTAGACATCAGCAATGCATTCTTCTCGATACCGATACACCCTGACAGCCAGCATTGGGTTGCATTCACATTTCAGGGGAAAAGGTATACATATACGTGACTACCACAGGGGTATTGTGAAAGTCCGATGATATTCTCACAAGAAATGGCAAGTGACTTGGCAGGATTCACCCCACCAAGAGGCAGTCAGATTTTACTTTATGTTGATGACATCTTGCTGGCGGCCCCCACCCAGCAAGATTGTAGAGAAGATACCATAGCGCTATTACGATTCTTAGCCGCTGAAGGACATAAGGTAAATAAAAATAAACTGCAGCTTTGGAAAAAAAACAAGTCAAATACCTAGGATATGTAATAGCCAAGGAAGGTAGAACATTAGATGAAGACAGAAAAGTAGCAATATTGCAAGCACCAAAACCCACTACCAAGAAGGAAATGATGTCCTTCCTAGGTTCAACTAATTTCTGCCGGAGCTGGATTCCAAACTATGCCTTGGAATCTGCACCTCTGACTAACCTCATATATAAGAAGCCTATGGCAGCACAGGATTTGTTACAATGGACACCAGAAGCAGAATCTGCTTTCTGCAAACTGAAGCAGTTAACAGCATCCTCATTAGTTCTAGGATTACCGAACTACCATAAACGTTTTTTCCAAACTGTAGATTGTAAGTAAGGTTATATGACATCAGTGTTAACACAACAGCATGGGGACAAGCAACGCCCCATTGCTTACTATTCATCACAACTAGACCCAGTGGCAGGGTCCTTACCCCACTGTGTACAAGCAGTAGTTGCAGCTGCAATGTCAGTACAGGCTTCGGCCTCAGTAGAGTGCCTCATGCAGTCGCAATTATTTTACTGCAAGAAAAGGTGTCATATCTTTCCCCTACTAGGCATCTTTCCTGTATGACTATATTGTTGAGCCAACC
The DNA here is from genome assembly GCF_019279795.1 of Protopterus annectens. Lineage (NCBI taxonomy): Eukaryota > Metazoa > Chordata > Ceratodontiformes > Protopteridae > Protopterus > Protopterus annectens. The sequence goes on from NC_056731.1 coordinate 707,504,413, forward strand.
TCATATGACAATTGAGCGATGCATGACTTTGAACCCTTCTACCTTGCTCCCAACCACTGCAGATGGCACACCACACTGCTACCTGCAGGTAATTGAGCAAAAGACACTACCTAGAAAAGATCTCATAGATGTCCCCTTGGATGATGCCGAGGTGACATACTACGTGGATGGTTCGTGCAAAAGGGGTCCTGCAGGACAAAACCTAATAGGATATGCAGTAGTTTCTAACACTGAGATTATAGAAGCAAAACCTTTACCACACAACTTATCTGCACAGGCAGCAGAATTGATTGCCTTGACACGGGCATGTACCTTAGCAAAGGGTAAATGTGCAAACATTTTTACTGA
>NC_056731.1:707505260-707715260 GCF_019279795.1 Protopterus annectens
TTTTTATAATTGAGAGGGCTCATTGGTCCCTGGCAAATCCAGCTTCCTCTCTATAAGTTCATCTAACCCCAGGTATATTATAGTTAGATTTTATTCCTCAAAAGACAAGAACTTAGTGCTTAAATCAGCTTTGACTAATTCCCCTATCAAGATGGGTGAAAAAAGTTATTCATTTTACAGTGACTATACCTCTACAGTCATATCCAGAAGAAAGTAATGTGTTGGAAATAGCCAATATTAAAGCTCAAATTCTTTTTCCTGCAAGAATAAAAATCACCTTGCCAGAAGGAGTGAAGATCTTTGATTCCTTACAAAAAGCAGTAGAATTTCTCCAAAACAATAAAATACTGTTGGACATAGAAGAAATGGAATGGTCATCCCAGAGATTGAAGAGTTAGGCAACAATAAATGGATGGTCTGTGAAGGATGGAGCAAACAAAACTAACAAACTAAAAAACAAATTAATAAATTCCTTCCAGTTTTAAATGCTTTGTTTTATGAATCATAATATATTTGATTCTGGAAAATCTCTATACTGTGAGGTAATGAGAATCATCGTTATTATTAACTTTCTCTTTTCCTTTCTATATCTACTTCTTCTAATTATATATACTGCTAAGCATCTAAATAACATTATCTCTCTTTCTCTCTCTCTCTTCTTTCTTCCTATTCCTTTTTGTAACTGTTTCTTTTCTCCTCTTTTCCCCACCACAAGTACTTTACATACTTTTCCCCATTGAAATCACTACAAATGATAACATATTTTCTAATTCTTCAGTAATAGTATAATTTGACTTAATAAACAAAGTGCATTTTTTCCAGTGGGCCAGTGGTGGGGCAACAATATGTTTCTGATTAGTGTTTCTAACTAGATGTTTTAGACTCTTTGTTTAGACATATATAAACAGTAATGGTGTTTTTTAGATGGCTAAATATAAGTTATGTATACACACACACACACACACACACACACATATATATATATATATATATATATATATATATATATATATATATATATATATATATATATATGGGTCCCCTACACATGGTCGACATTTCACAGTGTCGAAAACTATATGGCTGAGACCATATGATCAACATTTGAAATGCCGACCATGCAGAACCGGCATCTCCGTACAGAGCGGAATGGAACGATTTCCATTTCCACACTGTAGTGCGATCTCAGAGTTGGTATATTTAAGTTATGGGGGGTATGGGGGGCACGGTGGGTGTGGGGGGCATAGCCCCCCTGCTAGCATTTAAAAAGTAGGTTTACATTGCATGTTTCATTTTTTTTTTTTTTACATGTCAGAAATTTTAGGAGTCGAACATATGGTTTCGGCCATATGCATTTCGGCTTTCTAAAATTTTGAACATGTATAGTAGATATAAATATATATTTATATATATATATATATATATATATATATATATATATATATATATATACATACATATATATATATATATATATATATATATATATATATATATATATATACGGTTCTTTTTTTCCTTTGGTCTGGTTAATTGGTGGGTAAATTATTAAAATAATGTAACAAATAAGCAACGGATAAACCAGGCAGGAACCAGGCAGAAAAATACAATTGCTAAAGCAAAAAGGCACAGTCTCTAATTCCTCCAGTAGACAGAATACTCCAAAAGGAGAATACAGGCATCAAGGTAGAAAAACACAGTCACAAAGTCCTCCAGTGATAAAAACAATCTAGGATATTTATTACAACAGAAGGTAAGCGCTTTTGCTATTATTACATGTGACATATTCATATAGCTTCAGTTATATTGGACACTCTCATTTTAATGTATATTTATTGGACTCAGATTTCTTTAGTTGCTTCCATAATGCTTTTCTTTTTTGTTTTTATATTATATTCTAAGCAGAGATGTATAATTTGTGTCTTTCGGTGTTGGAGAGGTGGTGGATGGATGGTTTAGTTAAGTTTTTAACTAAACCAGAAACTTTATGTTTCATGCATGTGTTTGTAAATAGTTTTAGGTTTTTGAAGGTAGTGCTTAATACACGTTATACATCCATGATAAGTAAGTTTTCAGTAGATTTCAAGTCAACATAGAAGAAAGGTCTTTTAGTAAGTAACAACATACACATTATAGTCAATGGCTTATAAATGTTTATCATTAAATATTAATGGTTTGAACAATAATGTTAAAAGAGCTGGTTTGCTTAAATATATCAAAATGCATAAAGCCCAGATCATCTTTTTACAGGAAACCCATCTATTAAAAAAGACCTACAAAAATACTCATCCAATGGATTTACCATTCTGGCTGATTCATGTTTTAAGACTAAGAGAAGGGACACTCATATTCTATGGAAAATGGGATACTAAGAATGGTTATTTTCGAAATAAATAGGAAGTATTATACTTTGATTAATACATATTGGATACCAGGACTAAGTACTAAATATGTTGACAGATATCTGGACCTGATTACTTTAAATGCAAAAGGGGAAATTACAGCAACAGGTGATTTTAACTGCCTATTATCAGGCAATGATACTTCTAAAAATGGTAAAATAAAACTAACATCTCAAGCCAAGAAGTTAAATGACTTTGCACACCAGATGAACCTTAACGATATATATGGTCTAAGAGAACATTATCCCTTATTCTGTACTCACTATTCATATCGGTTTGGAACACAAACATTGATAAGCTCTTTGTATCAAATAATATATACTCAAAAATAAGTGACGTATCTATAATGACTTGTCCACTTTCAGACCATAATGCTATAAACTTTACATTAACTATGCATACAGATGATTTAAGATTTCTACAGACAATTCCTGCTTACATAACTAAGTTAAATGACTTTAGGGAATGGATAATTAAAGAAATAGACATGTTTACAGAAAAAAAATGATAATGGTGACGTGGCTGATACTATACAAATGACACCATCATCAAATCATCAAAGAAAACCATCATCAAAGGACACATTTAAAGTTTATATATATATGGTAGAATAAAATCTTGGTACCTAAAAAAAGGAGAGAGTGGGACAAAGAACTTTTAGACTTACAAAAAAATAGACAAGATAAAAATAGACACAAAATCAAGTTCCAAAGTAGCACAATTACCAAGTTAAATCAAAAATACTTAGAAGTTCTGAATCATAAAGTAGCCATAAACCTGGAAAAATTTAAATTACAGTCTTATGCTGTAAATCCTAAATATCTACATAAAACAGTAGTAAGATCCAAAACAATAAACAATCAAAATCTTATTAATGAAATTAAATATAAAAGACCACACATTAGATTTTACAGTTGTTTTGTGGACAATGTTTTTATTTTGTGGGGGGGGGGGCAAGAATAATTACATGGTTTTCTTCACTACATTAACCATACCACTGAATTTTTAAGGTTTACTATGTCCATGTCACAGAAAGAGAGATATTTTTTGGATGTACGAATATTGGTTAACCAAATGGGTCAGATAGATACCAATTTATTCCGAAAGGGATGTTGGAAAAATAGATACTTGTCCTTTAATAGTATGCACCCCAGGCATATATATCTTAATGTAGTAAGAGGCCAATATATCAGAGCCTCTAGGCTATGCACACGAGGAAGCATTTCATGAAAACATTGATGCATTGAGTCAACATTTTTTGAAAAGGGGCTATAAGAAAAACCACTGCTGTCCCATATTTGTCTAGACGTACTTCTAGTGCATATAAGGATAGGAGCTTTGTCAGTAAACTCATATTAGGTTTGAAGTACACAAATGATGTAGGCTCTAAATGTAATACTATACAAAAAAACTGGGGAATACTTATAAGTGACAACAAGACAGCTGAAATAGTTGGGAACAATCCCTCATTTATGTATAAAAATGATTTAAACTTGAAAAGACTGCTGCGCACAGGATATTGTAATACTAGGTCAAGTAACTTGCTATCTGCCAGACTTGGTACATACAGTTGCAGGCATTGCAAAGCCTGTACATATATTTCGCATGAACAACTGTTTAAACTTCCACGGATGAAATATATTTTTAGTCCCAGATTCTATGCAGATTGTAGTACAGCAAATGTGATTTATTTAGCTAAATGCAATTCCTGTACAGGATTCTATGTTGGTAAGACCAACAAGAGATTAAAAGATAGAGGGCCGGATTCACGAAGGCTTGCACGGAGTCTAAGAGTAGTGTAAGTCTCCATGCAGCCTTCGCGATCCAGGAACAGCCCAAAGTCCGTGTAAGAGTCAAGCTAAAACGGCTCTTACACGGAGTGGGCGTGGATAAGCTAATCAACTCACTTGCAGCCGAATAGCATGCAAATGAGGCTGATTAGCGATCCAGGAAGCCCAAAACAGCTCGTGTAAGAGCCGTTTTAGCTGCAGAAATGTAATCAGTTGACAACTGAGTACGTTTCTGCAAACACGGCAATGGAGCCATGTCAGCTCCAAATAAAGGGTGCATATGTGATAGGTAGCATGTCAATGGCCAAATATGTGGCCATTGGCAAGGTAACCCCATGCAAATATATTAAAAATATAAATTTTTTTTCGGGCGATTGCCGATGTTTAAACCAAGCGCAGCCAGCAAAGCGGGCTGCGCTGCATAGAACATAAAAACGAAGGTTTTAAACCTACAGATGTAGGTTTTATGCAATACATGGAATGTGAATGGAGGGACCAGCAGAGCAAAACCAACATGGCCACCGTGTAGTGGTTGCTAAGGGGGGAAGCTGAGTCTAAGAGATGTAACTAAGCATTAGTAGGCAATCTGATGCAAATGAGTGTAAGGATACTGAATTCCATTGTCACATAGCAAATGAGCACATTCTGAGTAGTGTAAGAGTTACATAAGGGGGAGGAACAGAGTAGGAGATAGGTGACATCACAGGGGTGAATGGTAGAAAGAGATGCAGTTCATTGGAGGTTAGAGTTACATGACAGATGTCAGACAGATATCAAGGAAAGAGGTGTGCCACTAAGTAAACATGAGAAAGTCAAGAAATGGAAGGTGTACACTGTTGCCTACACCAAAGTCTCTTGCTGGACGTGTATGCGCACGTGTGCGCGCCACAAAGCACGAGTAAGGCAGTGTGCGCGCGTGTAAGACAGTGTCTTGGCGTGTAAGGCAGACTGAGCATGTGGGAGCGTGTTGGGAGATGTTTAACACCGTTTGCGCGGGCGTGCACGCGTTTTAATCCGAATAAGCAGATTCAGAACTGTGTAAGTATGTGTGCGCGCGTGTAAGCCACTGTGAGCGTGTTTCTGCTGGTTTGCACACGGCTTCACCCTGGGGAAACAGAAAGGAAAAAGGAAGCAACAGATATAGTAGGAAGTTAGCAGGGAATACTGCTGGAGCTAGCAGGTGAAAACAATTAGATGCAGGCAATTACACAGGCAGAATACTAGCCCAGCCCAGCACTTAAAACTCTGCAAACAGCAGTGCAGAATGTTTCTCTCAAGAGACACTGCAAGACAGGAGTTAAGTTATCAGAAGTGAAAACTGAAAAAGCTGAATGCAGAGCAGAAATTCTGGGGGCTGCCATAGCTGTCATAATGAGACATAGGCGACTTGCTGAGGGTGGTGACAATGCAGATGGTGCCAGACAACCCACAGTGAGGAGACGGAGAAGAGTGTACAGGCCCAGGGTCACCTGCCACGGGTTACATGAGCTGGAGATAGTAGAGCGCTATAGAGTGGACAGAGACCTCCTGCAGCAAATAGTGGAGCTGTGCAGGCCACGCCTCACACACAGAACCAACAGAGGGGAACCCATCCCAGTGGAAACCAAGGTATGTGTTGGCCTAAGAATACTAGCAACAGGTACCTTCCAGAGACCAACTGGCGATATGATGGGGATATCACAGGCATCAGCTTCCAGGGTACTGCACCAGTTCCTGGATGCCATGTCAGCACATGTCGGTGATCATGTATACTTCCCCAATGCCCGTGAGGTATTGGCCAGCAATATGCGTCTCTTCCAGCAAATAGCGGAAGACCCTGAGGTAGTGGGTGCAATAGACTGCACGCACATACGCATCAAAGCACCAGCCGGTGAGCGGGGTAGGGCATACATCAACCGCAAGGGCTTCCCCTCCATCAACTGCCAGGTCGTGTGTGATGCCCAGGGCATAATAATGAATGTGTGTGCTGGCTGTCCTGGGAGCTACCACGATTCCCACATCTGGCATTTGACGCAGCTGTACCAGACATTTGCCAATGGGGACATCTTGCACGGACACCTAGTGGGGGGATGCAGGGTATGCACTGGAGCCGTGGCTGATAACACCCATCAGAAACGCACACACACCTGAACAGGAACGCCATAATGAGGCACACGCACAAACACGTAATGTAATAGAGCGTGTGTTTGGGCTGCTCAAGTCATGGTTCCGGTGTCTGGACACATCTGGTGGAGCCTTGCAGTACACACCAACTACATGTACCCAAATTGTCATGGTATGTGCTATGCTACATAATATGATCTTGTGAAAACAGCTGCAGTAGGACCAGCATAGGGCTGGGCCAAACAGCCCCCCACCATTGCCAAGGCCACCACAGGCACAGCGTGACTCGGAGGAGGAACAACCTGAGCCTTCCCCAGTAGGCAGAAGGAGGCGTGCCCAGTATGCCCTGGCCTTGGCAAAGAGGCAACGCATAGCACATACATTGGCTCAGTAGGAACCTTGGGAATGATACCCCTCTCTGACTCACTCATATAGTAACAGGGATGCCTAACGTGACACAACCTGCTCTCAAACATGTACAGGGAAGTGTAATATGTGCATCCGACAGAGGCAGCCCTGCAGCACCACCTGAGGCATGAATGCTATGTGTTAAGTAATGTAACACCAAGTACAATATGCACACCTGAGGACCCTGACTAACATCCTACCCTCAACAAGCAGCATGCCACAACATGACAACAAGATGATCAAGTGCAACAATTGACTGAAGTATCGCAGTTAGTCAAAGGGGACCCAATGTGTGCCAGTCTGGGATGACATGCTGAGCATGACATGATGCACCACCTGCTAGGACTGGCGTGCACCTATCAGTGCAGGCCGTATGGATACTGGCAAAGGCTGTTGTCACGCACAGTGTGCTCTGAATAGGTAAGGCTCAAAACACAAACCTATCTCCATAGGTACCAGAAGGGATGAGAATAAGATAAGGGATAAGTTGAAAGAGCAAGATGCATGCAGTCTAAGCTCACCCAGTATGGAGAATGTTGATAACTGTGCTGTAACAGAAAACTGAGGCAAGGCTCACAACAGCACCCTAACACTACCAGGTTACACCTCATACTGTGCTGTACAGCCTCAAAATGTGGAACAAGCTACAAAAGGAGGGTGACTAGCAAGAATTGCCAAGGATAACCACACCCCCATGTTGGTACCACCACAAAAAGCAGCATGGACTAGCCATGCTCAAGTAACAGTGGCTAAAACTGCCCCCCAGTTTATAGCCTGCTACAGACTACTGGCCCAACACCAGGAACTGCATCCGGCCTATGCTGGAATACATGAATATATCAAGTCCTCCAAACCACATTATATTGGGCGACTGCAAATACCCAGACATATAGACTGGGAGCATTATACCAGCTCCAACAGTGTAGGACAAAAGTTCATCGAATCCACAAACCAAAAGGCCCAGGAACAATGCACCACCCCCACAAGAGGGGTAAGCATACTGGATGTGATAATCAGCAACATGGGTACGGGATGTCAAGATGAGAAGTGTATTGCTCACTGGTAAAACCAGACCATAGAGTAATCACACTGGATATACAAATCCTGACCACAGTCCCTGGCCGGAAAACCACAGTGGAAAACATGTGCTAAGCAATATTTGCATACCTCCAAACTGATGTGGAATCCATTAAAGGTCCCATGCAGGTGCAAAATATGGGCCACACCTCAGAACCTGTAATACAGCCATTCCATGAACACTGCCAGGAATGCTTGGAATATGCAGTCCTAAATTAAAACAAGACACAGTGCCTAAATCTGGCATGGTGGACACCAGCCATAACCAAAACATGCAAGAGAATGAGGAAGCTACTACATGATAGAGCAAACATGAACAATGAAGTAATTATTGATCAGTAGTACGGCAATAAAATCTGTCCACACATGCAATCCACTAAGGCCAGCCACAACAAGTGGAATCTGTGAATCCTGAGGCAATGTTACACCTGCCCCAAGTACACAGACAACCCCCAACTCCCCCCAAGAAATACAAATATATGTGAGAGATGCAACCATCCATCCAAACTGGAGGCTGAGCTCCCTCAACTCAGTACTCCCAAAACAAGTCAGTAGGAGAAGGTAACCACACACACCACAAACACATTCCCACATAGACCTATCACAACTGCAAACCAAACACATAAACACAGAAATACATTCCCGGAGGCAGAAATCACAAACACAGCACACCAACAGAGGCCTCTAAAGCAGACACCCAATGAAACAGCCTCCAAACATAGCACATGCAACACATAGCACACAAAGCTGGTGTGCCAAACAGTCACAGGCCAGAAGGAGAAACAACATGCCTGATACAGTTGTAATAGGTGACTCCATAGTCAGACACACTGCTGTCCCGCACACCAGACTGAACAAGGGAAAGGGTACAGTAAGCTGCCTGTAGGCTGCCACAATATGCCACATAACAGAAATATGTAGGTCACTCCAAAGCAAGTAAAAATATGATGCAGTCATAGTCCATGCTGGTGTGAATGACCTGAGATGTACCGCCCTAGACTACATGTAAAGAGACACAGATGAGCTATCTGATTATGTAGTCCAGGCCGGTATGACACTCACCATTCACAGCATCCTACCCTTACCAAGAATAATGCCACAGTACAAACACGGAATGATCAGTCATAGCAAGTGGCACACTTACTGGTGTCATTCCAAGGGGATCAATGTCTGTCTGCTTGGGATGTCATGCTTGACAAGCCACGCAGCTGTCCTTGGGATGGCCTGCACCTGTTACCCCTGGGCGTCTGAATATTGGATAAGGCCTTTGCCACCTCCATAGAGCCTTTTGTAGGCAAGGCTGAAAAGACTGACCCACCACCCTAGAAAACATAAGTGGGAAGAAACATAAGGGAAATGCTGACCAATGCCAGATGTGTACACCCCAATATGCATGCTCGAGGCCATCCCCAGAATAGAGAACATCGATGTCTGTGCAGTGACAGAAACCTGCTGCAAGCCTCCTGACAGCACACCAGCACTACCAGGTTATACCACGTACCATGTGTCATGGCCCCAAAACCTGGTACAAAACATAAAAGGAGGGTGAGTATCCATAGGCAGCACAGACACCCATACGTCCAGGTAACTGACAATGCACAAGGCAGTGGAGTTCACCCATGTGCAACTAACTGTAGGCAAGACTGCTGTGCAGTCTGTAGCATGCTACAGACCGCACTCTCACACAATAACCCCACCCAACCGTCCTGAAGACACTGGACAGTATGAATGTCCCACCAAATACCAAACAAGGTACCACAAATTACCACATAGGTGGTAAACCATTATGTATGAAAGGAGTAACCAGGGACCTAGGGACACAAGTGGACAGTAACCTGTTATGTGACACCCACATTGCCAATGTGGCTAGGAAGACTGTCTACATTTGACACCATATCAGGAAAGGAGTCACATCTACGGCAACAGAGGTCACTGTGCCCCTATACTTTTCTGTAATCACACCCATAATCTAGTACAATGCCTCATATGGGATGTACCTTACCTGACACCTGCAGCAGTTAGAAAGACCTCAAAGGTACCTCACCAAGAGGATAAAGTGTCTCAAATATATGTCATATGCTGCCTGGCTGTAGACACCCCAGCTGTATCCAGTCACATACTGCCCACACAGAGGCATTGCATGCCTGTTGTAGGAGGCCATGCCCAACACAGGAGTAATGGACATGCTCCACCCCAGAAAACACATATCCATTGGAGCTGCGAGAGTGAGAGATGTCAACCTCAACAAATAATGAACTAGGATGTGCCGGTGGGACAGATACATAATCCAGAGGCTCCCCACACCCTGGACCAGAATCCCACTCCATGTTAGGCAGAGCCCCTCACTGACACTGTTCAACAGGAATCTTGCCAAGTGGATGGATGATTGTAGAGTTACACTGGGGGTCTTCACTGTGTCATGTCCAGACAGAGGCACAGCAAAGCAAATCATAAATGGCCATAATATCCACATAGCAAGGGGTGTCAAAAGCCACACACACTCTGGCTAGGCTAACAAATGCCCAGGGTGGATAGCCTAGTATGAACCTATGAACCTATGTAGATACAAATTGTACAGGACACTAAGGATAATCCCAAGGCTTACACAACTGATGGTAGGAGCCATGTTGGGTATTCACAGATATGCCCTGAATCACACAAATACCACAAACACACACACACATTGCCAACATACATCCTGACAGGTGCAGTGCAAACCCCCCCCCCCGAATGCAGAATATCTATCCCAGCAGACTGCTGGCCCCCTGACATTGCAGATGCTGAGGTAACAGCCAACATCTACAAAGCAAAACACACAGCAGCAATGGTATGAGATGGTGTCCTGGGCTTAGTGCAACATGGACTCCAAGATGAATGGAATGCCAAACCACACTACTGCTCAATGTCAGCCTTACCACAGAATATGTACCCAAAGAGCAGTGTACAACAACAGTGGTCCTTCTCAACAAAGGTGTTGCCTGAATGGATACTGAACAGTACTACCCCAGAATCCTGAGAAGCTCAGTTTGCACAGCTATGGAAAGGATCAGCATGTACCACAGACATAAAGATGTTGGGGACCTACTGACACCGGACCCAACCCAGTGTGGCCTTCTCAAGTGCAGATCCTGCCCCTAACCATGTATGACTCAATTGAAACAGTCATTAAGGTCATTGATGAGGGCAATGTGCTCCACACAGTGTATCTGGACCTTGCAAAGGCTTCTATACAATACCCTACATGTTCAGTATAGATAGGCTCACCAGCTTAAATATAAACCCACATGTCAGTAGTGGGGTTGCAAACAAGACCAAGGACAGAACAGACATGGTCAGACATGCTTCAGCCATGTCAGACTACAAACCAGATATAACTGGCATCCCACAAGGCTTTGTCCTGGTATCTCCCTCGTCTGGTATATATGTCCCATAGGTACAGGCAAACATGGAAGGACTGTGTCCTAACATTGTTGCAGAGGACTACAAACTGCTCACCACATATGATCCACCAGCTGACACATGCATCCCACAAAAGGGCCACATAGAAACAGACAACTGGTGCCATAGCCATGTCAGCAAGCTAAGTGCAGAAACGTGTATAGTCAACCCCCGTGGATATACAGTAAGTGCCCACCAATTACCACATAGGTGTTAACCCATTATGTAGTTAACATGTAATGAGAGACCTGGGGACACAGGGTGATAGATATCCTGCATTGGACAAACATGTGCTGTAGTGTTTACAGAAACATACCATATACCCACCTAATCATGAAGGCTGTCAGATCTAGATAAGGGGAGGTCATTGTGGCTCTGCAGTCATCCTTCATCAGCGGTACAATCGACTACAATAGCCCCTGTGGGATGTACCTCAGCAGACACCTCCATCAACCGTAAAGTCCCCAACAGTACCTCATCAGGAGTATCAAACAGCCTGCACAGATGCCATGTGTTGCCTGTGTTGCTGGCATCAATAAACATGCTGCACCTTGTACAATCTGAATGGCAGTGAGCTATGCACATGAGAGACCTGAACCCCTGCACTGACTTACATAGGACAAGCTGTACTGTGTGATCCATAACACAGAAGCCACTCCCACCCATGAGTGAACCCTCAGCACAGGCTACCCATAGAGTCACTTATCAATCTTCCTCAGTAGGAATCCTGATGGGTGGACGGGAGATGGTAGATTTATCCTGGGTATCACTGTCATGTCACAGGTAGATAGAGGCACAGTATACTAACCATGACATATGTCATGGCAAACTCCTCTTACAATGTGTGTTGAAGGACAAACACACTCTCCAACTTGCATTAGACATGGACTAGGGCACATCACTAGTGTTTGCAATTGTACACCTATGTTGTGGAATACACTAACAATGTTGGACAAGCCTGGTGTAAGTAGTTCATATCTGAACAGAATGCAACATGGTCAGATGTACACAACTGGCCCCTAACCAGGCTGTTGTGCCCACTATCGAAATGTAAAGCAGTGATAGCTGTAAAGCCCAGGATACTGTCCTCCACAGTCAAAGTACTACCACTACACTATACAGTACTACAGTGTTAGGTCAGTGTGAAAGGATGTTGACAACTGTATGCAAAGTATCCCATGCAAACACTGCAGGCACAGTATAATCCTGTTGTGTTCACACACAAAGCAGTTGCACAGTAACTACACAACATGACACACAACCCACAACCATAAACGGGTGATAGTTGTTGAAGTTCACACACATCCACAAATGTGGTGGGCTGCAGAGTCCAACATATGGAATGCTCACACTGGGCATGCTCACACACTTTGACAACATGCCATGGGAAGGCTGAACTGGGCATGCTCACACACTTAGGCCAAATCTCGGTTTAGCAGTTGGACACACATATCTGGTATTGTTATGTGTTATGCCAGGAACCAACCACATTACAGCAGTCTGCCCAGTGCACACAGTTAAATGACTACAGAGACATACGTGATATAGTGGATCCCTCCCATATGCAAACATTTTCCACAGATGCACAAGTTGTTCATACAAACAGGGAATGCTATGGCAATAAAGATATGCAAACAGTCTATCAGCAACAAATAATGTGCATTTGACAATTAAACATAATGGTGTAGAGGTCAACACTAGGCTGTTTGCCCTAGGGAATGACAGCTTAGCCATAGTGTGCTTGGTGTCTGCCTCCCCACAGGATGCACATTCCCCTTTCTAAACACAGATGATGTCAGCACCCTATAAGTACAGCAGGGGAAAAGAAACTTCCCAGTAATCCGAATAGCGTGCTCTGCTAATGCGTCCGTCTCAAGTGTCATAACATAGTTTGTTAGGAGTTTCAAATACAGCAAATGCTCAGTGTGTGTTTGAGTGGGGTTGGTGTCTGTGTGAGGGAAATGTCCCTTTTGGCAAATAGGAAAAGACACTACAGGATGCACATTCCCTTTCTAAACACCGATGATGTCAGCACCCTATAAGTACAGCAGGAGAAAAGAAACCTCCAAGTAATGCGAATAGCGCGCTCTGCTAATGGGTCCGTCTCAAGTGTCATAACATAGTTAGGTAGGGGTTTGAATCCTGCAAATGGCAAGTGTGTGTGTTTGTCTGAGGGGGGTTTGTGTGTGTGAGGGAAATGTCCCTTTTGGCAAATAGGATAAGACACTACAGGATGCACATTCCTTTCTAAACACCGATGATGTCAGCACCCTATAAGTACAGCAGGAGAAAAGGAACCTCCCAGTAATGCGAATCGCGCGCTCTGCTAATGCGTCCGTCTCAAGTGTCATAACATAGTTAGGTAGGGGTTTGAATCCTGTGAATGACAAGTGTGTGTGTTTGTCTGAGGGGGGTTTGTGTGTGTGAGGGAAATGTCCCTTTTGGCAAATAGGAAAAGACACTACAGGATGCACATTCCCTTTCTAAACACCGATGTTGTCAGCACCCTATATGTACAGCAGGAGAAAAGAAACCTCCCAGTAATGCGAATAGCGCGCTCTGCTAATGCGTCAGTCTCAAGTGTCATAACATAGTTAGGTAGGGGTTTGAATCCTGCGAATGGCAAGTGTGTGTGTTTGTCTGAGGGGGGTTTGTGTGTGTGAGGGAAATGTCCCTTTTGGCAAATAGGAAAAGACACTACAGGATGCACATTCCCTTTCTAAACACCGATGATGTCAGCACCCTATAAGTACAGCAGGAGAAAAGAAACCTTCCAATAATGCGAATAGCGCGCTCTGTTAATGCGTCCGTCTCAAGTGTCATAACATAGTTAGGTAGGGGTTTGGATCCTGTGAATGACAAGTGTGTGTGACTGTCTGAGGAGGGTTAGTGTGTGTGAAGGTTATGTCCATTTTGGCAACTAGGTGAACAGACTACAGGATGCTCATTCCCTTTTCTAAACACTGATGATGTCAGCACTCTATAAGTATAGCAGGGGAAGAGAAAACTCCCAGTAATGCAAATAGCGTGCTCTGCTAATGCATCCGTCTCAAGTGTCATAACAGACTGATAGGGGTTTGAATCCTGCAATTGGCAAGTGTGTGTTTTTGGCTGAGGGGGGTTAGTGTGTGTGAGGACAATGTCCCTTTTGGCAACTAGGTGAACAGACTACAGGATCCACATTCCCCTTCTAAACACTGTTCAGCAGACGGCCATGGCTCTGGCACAAGTTGTCTGTTGCTATGATGCCCCTTTGGAAGATGCTTGTGTCAGCTGGAGAGTCGATTATGGTGGCCAGTTTGCAGTCATCTGCATATTTGGACAGCCACAGTCCATCCGTGTTGGCCTGTACCTCCAATAAATATATACCAAACAAGAGGGTCCCAGGACTGAGCCTTGTGGGACACAACCCGTAACTGTTATGGGGTCTGGCATGGCTCCAGCAATGCTAATCATGTGGGTTCTGTTCTTGAGCCACTGTGCAATCCATCTAGTGACATAGGGGCTTATATTAAAGCTGGTGAGCTTCCCTAGAATGCCCAAGTGGGGTATTGTTGCGAAGGCTTTTGCAAGGTCCAGGTAGGCTGTGTGAACCACCTTCCCCTCGGCAATGGCCTTGGTGACTGTATCAAAGAAATCAACCGGGTTACACCCGGTAGTGCTGGTGTGCTCTCAGTAGCCCTGAACCAGGCATCTGTTACTGCACAGATATCGATGTTTTCCATGCCAAGGAGTGTTTTGGGTGCATGCATCTGGAGGTTTAGACATCTGGCGTTGGGTAGCATTGCTCTTAGTGTCTTATCCCTTGTGATACCTATGAAGGTGGGTTTGTCATTTGAGCCCTGCCTAACATAGGCACTATGGGGGTAGCAAGAGCCTTTGCCAATATCTGAAAGGCCAGGGGTGACAAGTGCAGGCCGTCCCTAGCAAAGCAGGTAGTTCAACAGAAGATGAATGTGTGAAGGTGTAGTGCCTGTGATTAGTTAGCAGTAGCATATATAACTGCTCACGTGGACACATGCCAGGCAGGTCATATGCACTGTGTCACAGGCAATGTACATGTGAACAGGACAAACAGTGACAACCTGTCAAGTGGGACATGGACATACATATAGTAGGCTATGCAGATGGCACTAGGAGTCCACAGAAGCTCTATAACTATGCATTGCAGGTGTGATCAGTATTCCAGGGTAATTGCAAGCAAACATGCATGCAAACAAAGATACAGTAAACAGGGCTCCATGTAGTCCATTGTACAACAAACAAGCTGTACCAGTTCCAGTAGGTAACACTGCAAATATGCAGGCACTATGCACATGTACATGGAAATACACGGGTCAGATGGCTAGGGTCCAGTCTCAGTGCACACAAGTGTACAGACCATGCATGTACTGTCAGGATGTACAATAACTGGATAGAAACCCATGTGCTCATACCTGCAGTAATACACATGTCAAATAACAGACACCGAGCCTTCACTCAGTGGTTCCATACTTAGTAGGATGTATGCTCCCTGGCCTGCCACCACAGTATCCCTGACATATATGGGGACTCTCCCTCCTGTGACAGTTAGTTATGTGTGTTGGGGCTGTCTAGCATGGTATGAGATGTGAGCATGCAGTGCTAGGGTGCTCCTGTGTGTCCTGTACCAGTCGTGTAGTACTGCACACATATCAACATCCTCAAACATCTGCATTGCAGAGTCTAGTGTGGGCAACATGCCACTTGCAATTTACATGTCCATCATTGTGTATTACTACATTCATTACCCTATCCCTGTGCTACCTATGTATGTAGCCTTCTGTTGACATCATTACCACCAGTATGCCAACATGTGCAGATGATACACTATGGTACTTACCATGGGTGTAGACAACAGGACATGACAATCACACACTTACTGCATCAGGCATGCTGTGATATACCCACAATTAATTCAGCACACAGTACTGTTAACAACATGATACTATTACTACACATCTATGTGGTCACCCTGTGCATCAGCAACATGTTAACCTGTACCTGCACAGTTGTTACAGATTGCAGGAGGTGGCACAGTTTCATCATATGCACAGAGTGTGAACTTGGTATGCCTGAGTCAGCCACCCATACCACCAATTGACATGTATGTGTATGTGTGTTGGTGAGGGACAGCAGTAGAAGGTGGGGCAATGTTGATGCAGTGTGTGCGTGTATGCGGTAGCCCTACGTGTTGTCAATTTGCATGTGTGTATGGATGCACACAGTTCCACCTCATGGCTGCCATATACTGGTGTTTGTGGACAGCCACAGACTGTACGTGCCAGGTCATACAGATCAGTGTCTCTGGCCACGGACACGGTACCTGTGCCTTGCAGGGGTGCTACGGACCGTATCCGGTACCAACCCAGACTGGGTACTGTCATCAGAAGCAGGTGTTCGTTGACTGGACACAGATCCCTGTCGGGCCTGGTCAGAGCCACGTGCACGTGGTCTCCTGGGGCGGTCTGATGACAGCACAGACCCAGCATTGCTGGGGCTGCTGCTGGCACTACGGGGGAGGCCGCGGCCCTGTTGTCATCCACGCCGACTGCCAGCTGCTGCTGTTGCTGGCATACGGCCACGTTGATGCCTCAACTGCCCACCATCACCCTGGCTCATGGACATGTAGTTGTGGAACCGGTCTAATATGTCCCCACAATGTCTGTCTATGACATCGGTGAAATCACGGATGGCAGCCGCAATGTCACGCATACTGTCAGTCATGGCTGTGCGACATGCTGCCAGCTCCCTCAGACCCTGTCTGGTGTACCGTTCCATACGTGACTGTGCCTGCATGACAGTCCAAAACATAGCTGAGGTTGTAAGACCTCTGTGGGCACGTCTGACAGGGGCAGTACGCCCATGGATGCTCCCACGAGAACCCCTGGACATCTGTCTGTGTGGTACCATCTCTGGGCCATGCCCATGGCTGCTGTGTGGGGAGGCATGTGCCACAGATACCACATTACCCTGGTCAATGCCCACTGTATGCTGTCCATCACCTAGGGACAGTGGTGACAAGGTGTATTGGCAGGATAACTGTGCGCATTGATGGGGTCGACAGCTGTGTACTGTCAATCGGCTGACCAATGGCGGACCCTGGCATACCTTCCTGTGCCATTACACCGATGTCATCATTATCAGTACCCACGGCACCTGACTCAGGTTCCCTGCTACATGACACCAGAGCAGCAACAGAACCTGTGGGAAGGAAACAGGAAACACAGTTTACAATGTCTACACATTACCAGCGATGCACACATTCACAGGTGCACACATGCTCACCTGCACACATGCACAGGTGCACACATGCACACATGCACACATGCACACGTGCACACATGCACACATGCACACGTGCACACATGCACACATGCACACATGCACACCTGCACACCTGCACAGGTGCACACATGCACACGTGCACACATGCACAGGTGCACACGTGCACACGTGCACACATGCACACATGCACAGGTGCACACATGCACACATGCACACATGCACGCGTGCACAGGTGCACACGTGCACGCGTGCACACATGCACACGTGCACACGTGCATACATGCACACATGCACACATGCACACATGCACACCTGCACAGGTGCACACATGCACACATGCACACATGCACAGGTGCACGCATACACATGCACACGTGCACACGTGCACACATGCACACATGCACACAGTTTCACACAATTGTACAGTACTCAGTATGCGTGATATCAACACACAGACACAGACACACCTACATGCATGCAAAGAGCACTACTAAGTGAGCCAAATAGTATTATTACTATCAACACTATTACAGGAATTGTTAATACACACTCACCAGCATGGATAGGCTGCATTGCTGTTATAGCAGAGGGTCCTGCAGACATGAAGAAACTAATGTTAGTGGGCACAACTGTGCCATTGTTACTGAGTATGATACAGGTCAGGAGTACAACAGTCGCCTTTCACAGGTCAGCAGCTAATATTGATGATATCACACTTGCACATTAAATACTATGGTGACAGCTACAAACCAAGGACACACCTCACACATGCATTAACTACCAGTGTACACAACAGTCAACTATACATATGACATATTACCTGCATGTTCACTGTATTGCTGCTGTGTGGCTCCAGCCTCCATCATGATGCATGTCTGCTGCTGTTGTTGTTGCTGGTGGACTGGAGCCACTACACTCAGGAGTAGTCCCTCCAGTCTGGTGAGTGGGGATGTGTAGCCACCCACCACCTGTGGCGACCTGTTGCCTGTGGATATCTGACGACGCTGGACGGACATGTCTGATTAAATCACTGCAGTGATGTCGTACCTGCTCATATGTCCTATTATGCGTGCCTATATCATTTACCCGACGGACAAGGTCTTGCCACAGTGCAGCCCTCTCCTGCTGATTCTGGCTGGTGCGGGAAAAGTGTATTGCGTAGTCCCGCACCAGGCTCTGGTGTATCTCCTCATCCTCAGCTGTGGAGTAGGTGGGGTTCCGCGGGTGGGCCATGTACCTGAGAAAGAAAATAACCTGGTATCAGCAATATATGTCAGCAGAATTTGGCACACATACTACACATGCTACTCGACTGTTATGATACAACATATCTCACATATGTAGCATCTGTCTGTCTATTGGTGGATACACATGTAGATGGCCAGGTATCAGTGCTCGGCCAGCAACTGTGCAACAGTACCTGGCAGACTCCATACGACATACTACCATACACCAGCAGTCAGAACACCGATTCAGGTCAGAAGCACCTCCTCACTCTGGGGGTTTGTATCTAGGTACTGTATGGCCTACATCGGCAACTACTGTGGGCTGACCACACACTGATTGCCCTGGATATACATATCCCACCTCCACCACCAGCACAGATGACTATAGTGCATAACATTACAGATACAAACTTTACACTTTGTAACAGTGATATGGTATCCTTACAGCCCACTGGGCCAGTGGCACTTACAACCCACAATGCTGACCCCTACAGAATTGCTTTCTACAGACATCTCCGAGAATGCATGGATCATGCAATCCCATATATGACCAAGACACTCTCCACAAAGGGACAGCATCCTGTCTGGTGGACCCCAGCCATAGACAGATTGTATTACAGAAGATGGAAGCTACTGCAAGACAGAGCATCATTCACTAAAGGGAGGGCATGTCTGAGCAGCACTGGTAAGGATCTATTTCCCATCATACTGACTACATGGGCAACGTTGAGAGGGAAATCAAGAGTGACACTACAGATGTCCAGGAGGCCTTCTTCAGTTATGTTAGCAACCTGGTCAGGAGCCATCCTCTATGCCCATAGGTAGTACACAACACATATGTCACTGACACCACAGATATCGACAACATTGTGGCGGACAGGTTCAGTGCAGGTGTCACCCCATCCTCTCCCCTGTAATAAGGCATAGTTATCCCAGCTGACTGTAACCTCCCCGTCATCACAGATGTCCAGGTGAGAGACACCCGCAGGACAGCAGAATACACAACATGGATGGGACCTGATGGTATCCCCAGTTGCATGCTACATAACCTCTGACAGGAGCTAAACACACATATAGAAGTGCTATGTAACACTAGCCTGACTACAGGATATGTACCTGTACACTGGCGCACAGCAGCAGTGGTTCCACTCCATGAAGGAGGCACCTCACCATACCAATACAATACAACACAATACATTACATTACAATACAATACTATACAATATGCTATTGCCCCTGTGTCTACAGCAGCGTACTGTTCTGCTACTCTGACCATTGTGACACATGTGGTGTGATGGTACCTGCTGCCATCACACAGTTACACAGGGTGACTCATATGGCATATTACCTATCTGACTAACATTCAGCAGGGGTATGTGTGACATGTACTCATGGGGAGTCTCGCTTCTTAACACTGTGTGGTTTATTGCAGGGTGTGTCTTATCTGTGAGTAGGAACTCTTACCTCCACATGTGCACACTATTGCAGTGGCACGGATGACACACAGCAGACATTTAGGTTGTGGATGGTGGGAGGTGTTACTATGGTTGTTGGACATCTGTCATGGGTGTGACCTCCATATGTAAATCTGGGAGTGGTAACCTCTATGTGGGTAGCATATGTGTACTCTGTGGTGTTGTCAGTCACTGTGCATTGGTAATGTGTTTGAGTGCGTTGTCACAGTGTTGTACATGTCACTGTGTCCTTCTCCATATCTGTAGCTGTCATGTGAGGTCCATACCATGGCATCCATTATGTGGTGTGGGGGGTACACCGACCTACATGTCCATACCTGACTCACCATGTCTGCGTCACATACCATGTACAGGTATTCCAGGGATAGTGTGCCACTGTGACTATCATTGGGGCCACTATTGTACACATTTCTGACCCTGCTCACCCCTGACACATGCAGTGGTGGGCGGCCAATCACATATCTGGTGGTTACTGGTGTAGGTGATCTGGAATGTGGTATGGTACTCCGGATTTGACACTGGTGTTCACTCCATGCCTTTGTCACCAGGCACCTGTTGCAATACATCTGTACACATGTGCCTCACTCAGACTTTATATACGTCTCTCTCTCTCTCTCTGTATATATATATATATATATATATATATATATATATATATATATGTATATAGATATATCTATATGTATATATATATATATATATATATATATATATATATATATATATATAATAAACACCGTGCACTAGAAGAATCTTAATTATATAAATTCAGACTTCTTTTAGGCGTAGTAATAAATACTGAGCTAGTAGAAAGGAAATAAAAACTCAGACACTGAATAGATGATTAAGCTTTCGCTCTTATTCAGGTGGAAGAGCTTCATCATATATATATATATATATATATATATATATATATATATATATATATATGTCCGTATACATATACACATATATATATATATATATATATTGATGTACATATATTGCTATAGATGTGGAGGGGGAACAGAGGGGTGTGAGTGACAGAGGGGGTGGGACAGGCTGTGTTGCAGGTCATCATATACAATCATACCTGTAGGTAGTCAGATCAGTCTGTCTATGTATATGTATCTACATATATCTATATCTGCATGTGTGCATTACATAGATATGTTGGTACAATATTCTATCTACATCTGTCTATGTATTCCTACATCTCTCTCTCTCTATGTATGTATACATATATGCATATCATATATATATATATATATATATATATATATATATATATATATATATATATATATATATATATATATATATATATATATACACATACATATGTTGACATACATACATATCCATATGTTAGACAGGTATATCAACATATTTGTCTGCCATACTGTATACACACACTAACATACTGCTAAACATACATAACTGTGTAACCTAATTTGTACATGGCACTACAACCTACAATCAAACAACATTGATATGTGCACATAGATGCTCTCACATACAAATGTATGTACAGCCTTCACTGATAGTTGCTGTATGTCTCCTGCCCTTTACACATCTTCATATACATATGGATACAGACCAATGACACATATGGAGGGTTCACAGTATGTAGACCTTTATAGTATTACTTTACATTACCTGTGTTTGTCACAGCTGCTTGTGCTGCTGTCTGGTTCTCTGTCCTGCTGCTCCACTTCCCAGTTGTCAGCTTTCAGGTAGCTGTTGCTGAACAATTTGTTTCTGTCTGCTTAATTGCAGTTTTCTCTGTCTCTCTCTCTCTCTCTCTGTCTCTGTCTGTCTCTCACGTCCTTCTCAGGGTGCAATGAAAGTATTGCATGTGTGGGCTGGGAGTACAGCATACTTTTGTAGGTATCTGCATATGCCCATGTGATGGCCTCTGCACCAATTGTTAGCCAGCATTTGCTAATTGCATGCAGCCAGTTGTGTACTGATTGCAGTTCTCACTGTGATTTCAGAACAGTGCTATAAAAAGGTGTGTGAGATAGGCGTAGCCCTTTCAGATGTTAAGGGCAGGGACCATGCTGTTATGCTGTGGACAATGTTCTGTGAGTGTAAAGGTTGGTATCTCTCTCATATTTCCAGGTGTGTTGTAGATTAACATTCCTCCATTCATTTCTCCAGTTTCCTGTACTAACTGTGTATGTACACTGACAACTACAACTACTACTATTGTTAATGTGTGTGTGTGTGTGTGTGTACTTTCCTTTCACTTTTGCTTGCACTCTGTTGCTAAGGCTTCAATAGTTGCCCTTTACAGTCACTACTTGTATGCCTGCTAGGTGTCTTGACTGTAGTGTGCTGCTGTAGCTTTCCTGTTTTCCATGTGCATTCACACCTTGGAATGCTTGCTATATCTGCTAGGGTGTTACAGCATGCAGTGTGGTCTGGCCATGGTGTGGGCCTTGACATCTATTAGGGTATTTGAGTATGCTGCTGAGCAGGCCCCAGAGACTTTCAGGTTCATCAGTTATGTGCCCCATGGAATGGTACATATCAGTGGGGTACACCCATTAAAATGTCTGGTATGCTGCAGTTGTGACTGTGGGTTAGCATGAGCATATGTATTACTACACTTTTTGTGCCATGCGAGTGGTGAATACTTTCCGGACTCCATAGTTACCATTGCATGTGTTACACCTTTCTGCCTACTGTTTGTACATTTCACATGGGGTCTGTGGGGCATCCCTGTAAGACATTCACTGTTGCTATGTCTAGGTTCTTAACTATTCAAATATGGTGGTGTTGGACCCGTCATGTGTACAGATATTTGCAGGCTGTCCACATTTCTGCCTCATTATTTGGTCAATATCTCATGCACACCTTTATCTGGCAAGTCACTCTGGGCTCAAGTCAGAATATGGTGACAAACATTCAAGTTCCAGACTGCATACCCTTCCAAACATCCCACAAAGTGTAGACCCTGTTACTTTCTGAACTCTCTGCGTTTGTTGTAACTTTATTTGTAATGTGTCCCTGGTTTTGGGCCTTTGCTCCACATATTTCATTACTTGGTCCGGATGTGTTCCTGTAAGAGGTTGTGGGGTATGGGCAGTGCTTATCCTGCTGTGAGTATGTGTGTGTCTTGCAAGGTGCTATGGTGACATTATTACCTACTAGCTTCCAGCTAGCATGGCTGTTTCTGTTCACACACTACTATTATGGAAATCCACCAGTTTTGTTTGTGATTCTAAATGTCATGCTTTGTGTACTACACATCTATATTCCCTTTACATTCATTCCTACTGTTACATGATATATTTACTTTAGCACAATGTTTTTATATAAGAGTCATGGCTTAGTGGTAAGTCATGCAGACTACAGTTGCCAAGGTCCTGGGTTCGGGACTCACAGTGGGATTTTATTTTTCTTTTGAACTGAGTACAGGACCTGTCAATCAAAGTGACTAAGGCACTTTTAAGCAGTTGTAACCGGGCTAGCGCTGGTTTGCGCGGAGCTCACGCATGCGCACTGGCGGTTAGCTCCGCGCACACCTGATTACAACCACTTAAACGTGCTTACTCTTGCGCACACCCGCGCTATTTTCCTTGAAAGAAAAGAAAATGGGGAGACAGGAAAGTGGTGAAAAAGGGGTCACAAAGAGGGTAAGACAGTAGGGAAACAAGCTTGGGATGTGCAGGAGGGATGTAGGTAAGGCCCATAGCTGCCCATTTCTTCATCAGCAACAGCTGTGCATATGTATGTAATTTGGTGTGACATTTGAAACCTTCCACCCCTGAGAGAGGTGTGAGGACAACAATAATACTTGTTGTACAGCCAATTGGAATTGATAGGTTCCATGTCCAGTAGACATGTGTGCGGAATGGGCAGCTATGTATGGGGCGTAATTTTTTTGTGGGTACAGAGTGCCCTTTTTTTTTTATTATTTTTTCAGGTGAGAATCATAGATAAACTTACTAAGTTGGGCATTAACCCTATGTCACCCAATGGGTTGCTAAATGGCTTACTGATAGAACCCACACTATAAAAGTAGCTGACTCCAAATCCAGCTCTAGACAAGTGACAAGTGGAGTACCTCAGGGTTCAATCCTGGGGCCGCTCTTGTTTGGCATCTACTTCTCTGAAGTACAGGTCAACACTAAGGGACTCTGGCTAACAAAGTTTGCAGATGACTGCAAACTGGGAGCCATTATTGAATCCCCAAATGATGTGGATACTCTACAAAAGGGCCTTACAGAAACAGATGCTTGGTGCCAGAGCCATGGGCTCAAGCTCAATGCCAAGAAATGTATTGTTATCCCCTTTGGGAAAAAACATGTATCCATGAATTACCATATAGGTGGCAGTACACTAAACACAGAAAGTGTGATAAGAGACTTAGGGACACAGGTGGACAGTGTTCTCACGTTCGATAACCACATCGCCACAACAGTCAGGAAATCCTTCTATGTGGCACACCTCATCACAAAGGGCTTTTCATCCAGAAAAAAGGAGGTCATTGTCCCACTGTACTCATCCCTCATTAGACCCATTATAGAATACAACGCCCCATTTGGTATGTACCTCTCAAGACATCTGCAACAACTGGAAAGGCCTCAGAAATACCTCACTAAAAGAATCACAGGCCTAAAGCAGATGCCCTATGCTGACCGCCTTAAAAAACTCCAGCTATACTCTGTCGCATATCGTCTACTCAGAGGCGATCTCTGCTTAACATACAAGGCCATGTCAAACCCAGAGCTGTTGGACATGCTACACTTAAAGAAATCCCAATCTCTCAGAGCTACATGCTCCAGGGATCTAAACCTTGTCATCACAATAAACAAAACATGCTGGAGGGATAGGTTCCTGACCCAGAGACTCCCCAGACTCTGGAATAGATTGCCCATACATGTCAAGCAGAGTGCCTCTTTGGACCTCTTCAAAAGGAACCTTGACGACTGGATGGGAGAAAGGAAATTCACCCCAGGGATCACGTCAGTCGCCCTGCTAGACAGGGGTCCAGGAAAGTAAATAATGTGGGAAGAAATAGCCAGGGAATTGTTATGGCTAGGCTTGTATAGGCCCTAGGGCTGATAGCCTAGTACCAACCTATGAACCTATGAACCTATGAGTGGTATGTCAGGTGAAGGTAGTCGGTACAGCTGGGGAGGTAGGTTGGGTAGGTTAACAGACAAGACAAACAAGACGCATACAGGGGTGGTGTATGACACGCGTGGGGGGGGTTACACAATTGACGGGGACGGAGGTTTGGATATCCAGAGCCCATGAGCCCACAGATGGCAACAGTGGAACTGATATCCCCACCCATAGGCAGTTGCCACTGTTCCTTCACTGCCCAGGACGGGGCTGTGCTGGGGGCTGTGTAGGTGGGGCAACGGGCATGCCCGTTAGTTGCGCCACCCGTGCCTCGAGCTGGCGTAGGGGCTCGAGGACAGAGTCCCGAATCTCCCTACGCACCACAGCCTGGACGTTACGGAGGGTGAGTGGTGGATCTCCTCCGGCCACACTTGCAGAGGGGGGGCGAGCCCCATCCCCTGCAGTGCTTCCACCCGCAGGTGGCACAGGGCCACCGGAGGAGGGTCCGGACTCGGCACTAGTGCCAGGTGCACTCGCCAGCTGAGGTGGGAGAGGTGGGTCCGCTGGAACCCGCCTTCCCTGTCATTCTATGTTTTGCATTATGTCATGACAGTTTGGGTTAGTGACATATAATACCATTCACAATTAGTTGTAACAGCATGCATTAGTATTCCCATTAACCAAACACCCAGATATTCACACCATTAAACAGCGTGCATAACACATGCATAATTTGAACAGAAATACACAGTCCAACAACATGCAGGGTTAATTGATGGCAACAGGCCATCAGGTGTGGATGTATGAACAGGGCAGATGCATCAACAGACATGCAAATATATATGACCCAACAGGACAAACGTCCAGGGGTGTTAATTGTGATTGCACATACCATTTTCACGTGGAATGGGTTATATGTAGTTATAGGTTGGGGTGAAGAAAGTAATATTAACACCTTCGGATAACAATACATATGCTGTACATTTCTAATAGCTACAGTTATATACACACTACTGTTCTAACTACAGTTTCCTATATGTTAACTATTTCAACTTGGTGATAGTACTGTTAATGCAACATCAATATACATTATATGGTTCTTCATACACATTCATATCTAGCTTTGTTCAGCTACATCTAGGGTACATTGGCGCTATATGGCTGTAGACAAGTGTGTATGTATGGTATATCAGACAAACATCCTATCTGCATATTGCAGACTGAGAGCAACATATCCTGATTTTGGGATACACATTCCAGATGCAGCAACACTTTGAACAGATTTAGCTGTTTGGTTTTGACTCTCACATGCATTTCATTCTGTCTTGACTGCAGTATACTTTATTCAGGGGCCATTACTACTGTATTGCTGGATTCATGGCACTTTCTCACACTCTCTCACTTGCTTTCATTTTACTATTCAGGATGGTACATCTAGGCTTTATTGACATGTTTTAACAGTAGTTATTACAATCCTTTCCAGCAGTCTCACTTCTGTCATGTTTCAGTATTTCCACAGGGATATATTTCACACATGTGATTTATCATCTTCTGCAGCTATACTTTTCAGCCTGCTGCAGGTTGTGTACTATTTTCTTACAGGCAGGGCATTTTTATTTCAGGATATATGTCAGCACAGTTTCATGTTTAGCTTACACTTACAGGCTGCAAACTATTGTGATCAAGCAATACTTTCATACACTTTCACACTGTTACTTGCAGATTTTATTCCTTACTGACTACACTGCACTCTTATGCTGACTGTCATACTTTGATATTTCTTTACAGTTACTGGTAGTGGATTACTGACCTGCCTGGTGGCGCAACCGCACCAGCCTATCGCCATAGGCTCTGCGGTTCGCAGAACGGACACCTGCAGCTGTAATATAAATGAAGTAATATTGGAATACACATCTCCATAATATCAGCTAGTTTAACTTTTTACATACATAATTAAATGTTACTTACTCAGTGGTGGAGCGTTGGGTGTTTTCGGGGCCTCCTGGATCCAAAGGTTCAGTTGGTCCTGCTTGCGTCTCTTCAGGTCCGCATGGTGGTGACGGACCTGCTCACCTGTCCTTGGAATCCCTGTGGCACTGGTGAGTTCATGAGCCAACCGGTCCCACGCCTCAGCCCTGTACGCTCCCCAGAGGACCTGGCCCTGCATGAGTTGGGCCTCATGATTGTGGACTAGGAGCCAGGCCATGTACCTGGACTCCTCAACACCCCACCTCTGCGCTCGAAAGCAACTACCCTCTCCTACTCCTGACATTCTGCCTGCAGGTCTGTTCTACAATCGTTTATGCTGTGTATTCCCGCCTATGGGGCTTATATAGTCCGTTTTTCCCGCACATATCTGTGATTGGCCATTTTGGAATTGTGTCAACTTCAGTAAACCTGCATTGTCATGCTCTAGTTTGTATTCATTCCTATATATGAGCTATTATTGCATTTCTAGGTACTTCTGTCATGGCTTAGTGGTTCTGTACCTTGACTATGGCGTATACTATCCTGGGTTCGAACCTGGTCACTGCTTTTCATTTTTCATGACTGTCTAGACATGCTGAGGGGTGTGTCTGTGTAAAGGCAGTTTTGATACGGCTTGCTCAACGTTGCCTGTCGGTTAGCTTGTTTGTGCGGTGCGCAGCTCCGCGCAAACGGGGTACGCTGGTTTAAGTCTCATTTGGCTATCGGCACGCATATTACGCTCAGCTCAGTTAGGGGCACATATATTTAGCATGTTAAACCACTGCTCGGCTACGGGCACTCATTTTGCACCAGTTAAACCACTGCTTATCTACGGGCACATACACTCACCCTGTTAAACTGTAGCTCAGCTATGGGCACATCTGGCATTTTTTATTCATTTCTTACCTCACATTTCTTCAATATAAATGGCCTATTTCATTACATTTTACATATATTGGGGTTTTATGTGTACATATTTGTCAGGGACTCGTTTCCTGCTTATTTTGAAAAAAAAAAAATTGGTGTTGTGGGGGCTCGAACCATGTATGCCTGCTCTTCAGCCGACATCTCTCCCGCTACGCTATTGCTTCCTGGCTTATTTTGCATATTTAGTTCTTATATGCTTTCCCACTGACTGCTAACTGTAGCTGCGCTACGGGCACGCCCGCGCAAACGAGCGCATTCACGGTTAAACATTGTTACAGTTTAAAAAAAATATGACATGTTCATTTAGATTGTTTTATGTTTAATAGTCTGTAGGGGCATGTGTTGTGTTGTGTTTATTCACATTTCCGTGGACTCTGTTGTGGGTGTCTACTTTGGGCACTTTTACACTTCTGGGGGCGTGTCCGCTTGCAGGGCTCAGCCTACGGACACGCCCCCTACTGTCTTACACGGACCGTGTTAGACTTAGGTGTGATTCAGCATGCTCTCATGAATATGCAGAGCATGCTGACATCACTCCGTTTAACTGCAGCCTCCGTGTAAGAGTTATAACTCTTACACGGAGGCTTCGTGAATCCTGGGGAGAATTTTTAGTCATTCTTATGAGATTAGGACTTGCAATATGAACAATTCACTAGCTAAACATATTAAAGAAAATGCTGGACATGAGTTTGTTTTTAGAGTACTACAAATAGTGCATGTGGGTCACTGGGGGGGGGATCTCACTAACTACACTGAAACAGTGGAAGTTAAATGAATCTTGAGGCTACAGGCTGATAAACATCCTGCTATTAATGCTTGTGTCTCTTTAAATCTGTATTGAAAGGGAGGAAATTGGTTTAATGAAGTGATGAATTAACATAGTTGACTGAACATCTGTTTTTAAACTGAGCCGTGATTTTGTGTTTTTATGATCTGAAGAAGCGTTGGTTTTACAATGTGAAAGCGCTTATTTGGTCCATTTTTACAAATAAATACTTTTACTGTGTGAAGCTATGGTGCTTCTGCCAATTTGTATGCTTTGGATATCTCACCTATCTATAAGATATTAAGAGAAGACACTCTAAAGTTTGACTCAGATTTTTGGAATTACTATGTAAAGATTTATGAAGAACAAATATCAGATGGATGCAAAAAACTGTTATTAAAATCTACATATGGTACCTCTTCTTCATTATATCAGAGATTGTATATATGGAAATTTATGAATAGGAGTTTCTATACTCCACAAAAAATAAATCTTATATTCAAAAACAGTGAAAGTAAATGTTTGAAATGTGATGAATTACTAGAGGCCAACTGGCTTCACATGTTCATTAAATGTAGAAATGTTGTTCAATACTGGAAAGACTTCAAATATTTTGTAAATGCTTTATGGTCTGATAACTCATATTTCTAAGTCATTAATCTTATTCAATGTTCCTATACCTAATGTAATACCTAAATATAACCTGTTGGCAATATTTCCCCATCACTAGTTTATTACTAAACTGAGTTTCTGAAGTATATAATACGGGATACGGATCTGATGAGGTCTTCAGATTAAAACACTTATCTAAGATAAATAATGCCAGATTATTTGAAATGAATGGGAAGGTTCAAACTTATCTTGTTTTTTGTTCTTGTATGGGAATAAGTAATGGTAGACTCCTTGCTTAGCTATTCTGCATTTACTTAGTTTTGGACTGCATTGGCAGTAGATTCAGAGATTATTACTAGGCTAACTGCTCTCATAGACCATTTTAAGCCTAGCTAATTACCCCCTGTGAGAATGAAAAGCTGCCACCTTGTGTTTCTAAGGTAAACACCTTAACCGTTATGCCACCCTCCCACCCTCAGGTAACTCCAGTATACCCCTACTTGATTACCTCACCCAGTGGTGCTGTTAAGAGGGAATTAAGCACCTAAGTATTAAAAGAAAATTATTTCCCAACATTACAGTCCTAATGAGACTAAAATCAAGGTTAGTACTAACTTCTGGACATACCATTTAGCTGATGATTTGTGCTTAATTCCCTCTTAACAGCACCACTGGGTGAGGTAATCAAGTAGGTTTATATTGAAGTTACCTGATGTGAACCCCTTAGTGTGTGGCCACTTATTCAATGATATGTTATTAATCAAATGCATTCTATTTAATGGGTTTGAAAAGAAAGTCTTAGTTGGAGGGGGACAAGTCCCTGACATCCCTATGTAGAGGGCTTCACTCCTGCTGTTCCTTAATAAATAGCATTCTCTGGGTTCAGGAAACTTTGAGGTAAACGTTTTTTCACTCTAACACCTACAGTGGAAAGAGCTTGATCAGTTGTGACTTGCTGAATAGTAAATTAAGGACACAAAACCAAAACTGCCTGTAGTTCTGAAAATCTAAAATTATGGCAATATGTGTTCTTATTTTGGAGCAATAAGCTGATAGTCTATATTGTTTTTCAGAAAAAGAGGAAATTAAAATTTTAAAGGAAGAGCTTTTAAAATCATTCCAGAGTTTGTAAATATACAGTATGTAACAATACTTTACTCATTTTGCATCAGTTTGCAGAATGCTCAGTTTTAATAGGAAGTAGCATTAAGAAAGATTGAAAGATGTTATGCTGCCATAGATCATAAAAGATGGGCAAGAATTTCTTTTTAGGGTTCTTTTTAGGATGTCTTTAAGTACAGTCTTAAAACAGATTGCCTTCACATGCTATGCAATGAAAATATGCATGACAAGGATGGGTTTAGGTACATATTTTAACTGTCAGTTAGGTACTAGCTTTGAGAGACAAGAACACTGAAATAAGTACCATTGTAACTTTGTTTATTGATTTCAAATATAAGCAGAATATTATGACCAATATTTAAGACATGCTTTATCTGGCACTCTGTGTTTATGGCCTCAGGCTAATCTTGCTAACCTCATTTATCAGACTTCCTGAGGCATGAAAACAAATGTTAATTAACCCTCTAGAATTACATTGGTGATCTTTTTCTCTTCCAGCCTCTTTACATTTTGTTGTGTCATGTTATACATGAAAAACACTATGGGCTGGATCCTGTAATGTTCACAGAAGCTATTTATGGACAGAGCAACACGCTGAAGGAAGATTTTAGTGCACCTGCTGCAGATGTGATTTCAGAAGGCACACTGAAGGCAGACTGAGTACTTAACTATTCAGTGTAGAATAATTATGGATTTTGTGCACACCTGTCTGATTCCAAAAACATTGTGTACACATGCCCTCTCTATATCAACTTGTTTTCATAACACAACAGTCCTTCTTAGTGGTTGAATTATGGCTATCTGAATATCAACTAATTCTTAAACCCTCCAAGACTAAACTGATGCCCTTTCATCCCATCAAATCACATGATCTCCCTACTCCATTCTAAATTCATTCCTCCAACAACACCATTATATCATCCATCACCCAAACTAAATTTTTAGGTGTTCTAATCGACAACAAATTAAAATGGGACATACACATATAATAATCCATCAGGAAGACACATATTAAACTAGGTTCTCTGTATAGAATCAAGCCTGCCTTACTGTAAACACAAGACAGGATACATCCCGGACACATCTACTTTCCATCCTTCTATATGCCTCTCCAGTCTTCACAAACCTAAGTAAAGCCAACTTAACCAAGTTGAAATCCTGCTATAATAAAATTGCATAATTTGCTACAAACACTCCCGTTCGATTCTCGGCTTGGCTTGGGAGTGCCTTTTATGTGGAGTCTGCATGTCCTCCCCGTGGTTGGGTAGAGTTCGAAAGACATGCGTGCGTAAATGGGCATGCCTTCGTTGAAGGTTGGGCATCAAGCTGGCACCTCGGCATTTCATAAAAATCTACTGCCAATCATTAGCGGACCGGAGTTCCGCTGTGGCGACCCCTTACCGGGGAAAAAGCCGAAAGACAAACAACAACAACAATAACAACTCCACAATAGTCTCACCACTGCTCTGCCTTACACTAGCTAAACTGGCTGGAACTACCCCACCACTTAACTTATACTCAACTCACCAGTACGCATAGAATAGTACATCAACCTGATAATACACCCTCCCTTCAAGAAATGCTCCAACCTTATTCTAACACTTGTTTTCTCTGATCCTCCAACAAATCCTTGTTACAGGTCTCTAAGTACAGCAACAAAGCTGGTGACTCTGTTTAGTCTAACTACATCTCTTAAATATGGAATGCCATCCCTCAGGCTATACTAACCACAGTTAACCCATCTCACAATAAAAAACTCCTAAAAGAATTCCTCAGCAAAAATTGGCTTTGCTCATGTACCAGTCCAGGCTAAATCTATTCCTTATGTGCCAGCTCTTATAATCTAAACTATATCACAGCTATCCCTGTCTTATGTACTTACTACCTCACTCCTTTTCCTTTTCACCTTATTCCTTTAGACTACCCTGCTACCTCCCATTCTCTTATAACCTTTTTTCTGTTTACAATTTTTTAAGTATAATTTCCATTTGATGAGTTATGTTCTACTTGTAAAATTAAGTAATCAATCTAATGTCTCTTACTCATTGTGAATTTACTATTTGCATATTGCTTGCCATTTAATGATGCTGCTATATGTTTAACTTATGTCTTGTTAAAATTGTTTATTTCTTTTAAAATTTGTTAATATGTTGTTAAATTATGGTTTTGTTTTTGCTGTGTAACTTTTCTCCCTTGGCCTCTGCTGAAAATGGGTTTCTGCCCAGTCAGACTATCCCAATGAACAAAAGAAAAATAAATAAATATAAATAAATAACTCAACTTAAATGCAACAAACTGCTATGCTGACTCTGTTTTTGAAATCCTTAAAGTATGCTTTATGAACCTCAAGGAATAAAAGTGAATACTGTGGAGTTTGCCAAATTCCATAGCTAAATAATTAAATACATAAATCAACAAATCAATAAATAAAATATAAACAAAAAATAAAAAAAAATGCAATCTGCAGTTAACGAACTGCAGCAGGCTACAGTGATATAAGCCACAAATGAGGATGTGGCTGTGCACCCTAGAAAGCAGGTAGCTAAAGTCAGAGCAAGGCTGCAACTAAACCAGTTGTCAGACCAACTATTAATTGATTTGTACTGGCTAAACAGACACACTATCTCACTTATCTCCAAGTAACCACTACACACAAATAACTTACAAAACCACAGGACTGCCTTGCCCTAAATTCCTTATTTTCCCACTATAATCCCAATAGGTCCCTGAGATGAGAAAACCAACACCTTCTCCAAATTCAGAAACCGAAACTACCTGCTGGTCAACTACTATACTCCTGGATAATAGATAAAATCTGGAACAGCCTTCCTCCACCCATTCACACATTGCAATGCATTGCTTCCTTCAAAACCATCCTGCGCACTCACTTTTACTCTAATTGGATCTGTAAGAAAGCCTCCTCCGGCCATTACCTAGTAATTAGTGCCTTCCTACCGTCCCCATTTTCTCCTACCTGCTCTCATTTTTCTCGTTATCGATCTTAAATGCACTACCATTTCTGCAATCTCTCTCTCACTTTACCCTTTACTATGAACAACTTTCTCTCCTGACCTCTATCTCTAGTTCTTTACTACACTCCCCTTTACTTTAACCACTTCCAACTTCCTACATGACCCTTCTTATATTCTTCCATACTTGTCCTCTTACATACTACAACTTCTGTAACATCACTGCTATAGCATCTTAATGTCTTTCCTAGCTACAAATCTCAGTTATTGTATGAGTGCTAAGCATTTTATATCCACCCATGCTACTATGTCAACTGTAGTTGTACTATATTGTTATTAAGTTTATCAGGTATTATCAAGTTAGTGTATATATTCTAAATGTACTACTATATAAGAAATGTTCTTTTCTCTGTACTTTATATATTCAAAATGTGTGCCTTGTTGTGTTCTCTATATTCTATTTGTGTTTTGTGGAGCTTTTCTTCCCGGGCCTCAGTTGAAAATCAGCTCTGTTAGGCCCAGGGGACTTTCCCAGTAAAAAAATGCCAATACATAAATAAATAAATAAATAAATAAATAAATAAATAAATAAATAAATAGTGAAGGCTGTATGCAACATGTGTGCCTCAGACATTTCTGTGCAGACCCTGTGAGGGAACCTCACCTTCTTGAAACCAAAGTGTGTGTCAGTCTGTGTGTACTTGCATCTGGGACATTCCAGATACATATTGAGGATGCTGTGGGAGTATCACAGACAGCTGCCAACTGTATACTGGCAAATTTCTTGGAAGTAATATGCAGCAATGTGGATGACTACATACACTTCCATCAACACTAATGGAGTGGAGAACTGTAATACACCAATTCTACATTATCACAAACTTCTCCCATTGTACTTGGTGCAATAGACTGCACACACATACCTATCAAGAAACCAGTACATCCTGAAGAACACCAATACATAGACATAAAGAGCTGGCCAGCCATCAAATGCCATTGTTTGTGTGTGTGTGTGTGTGTGTGTGTGTGTGTGTGTGTGTGTGTGTGTGTGTGAATGTGTGTGTCTGCACAGATGGCAGCATAACAAACATCATGGCAACACACCCTGGAAGTTTACATGATGCTGCCATACAGAAAGAAAGTGGACTGAGGGCTGTATTCCAGAAAGGTGAAATACCCGAAGGACTACTACTAGGTAAGTACAGGAGCACAGCTGGGATATAAGCTAAGGAAATCCATCACAACAATATCCATCCTGACCATGTATTTTTATTGCCCACAACAAGTGACTGATTATCCACTTGAGCCATGGCTAATGACACTGGTCCATGAACAATACAACCCTGCACTGGAGGCCTACAAAAGAGCAGATGCAACACCCAGAAACACCATAGAGCATGTGTTTGATATATTGAAAGCTAGATTCAGATGTCTGGAAACATCCAGGGGGTGCACTGCAGTACAAACCTGAGAAGGCAGCACAGACGATAATGGTGTGCACCATGCTATACAACATGCTAACTAGAGCACATATTAGTCTTCCAGCTACAGGTGGCTGAACTACCACAAGAACCCCAGATGTCTGAAGATGAAATCCCATATAAACAGAAAAGAAGGAGGAGGACGTAGGTGGCAGAAGACACAGGAGTAGGCAATGGAGGGTGTGACTATAACTGAAAGCTCAGGCAACATGGCATCGTCTGACCCATAGCTTTGAGTCATGACAAGTCACACGTACACAAGTACACAGATCAAACATTGATGTTCAGGTGTTGCCCCATCATAACAGCACAGATTACATCTAATGGCAGTTACCCACTGGATGTACACACTGAGCAGCAGACTTAACACCATAATCATAATATTTACAATATGAATATATGCAAATGTGTCACAACAGGGATCATCAATTCAGGGCTCAAATGACACAGGCATGCATACACACTCAGATTGTTGTATTACTCTATGGAAAACAATAAGGGACACACATCAGTGTAACACATACATATCTCTGCAGCATAATAACATGAAAAAAGAGGAACAACACAGGATATAATGCAGAATGTTTAATAGCTACAGAAAAATATATCACAATAAAGTGGTAATTTAATAATATATGACAGCTGTGTTTATGACACTTTGGACACACTCTAGCACAGTCTAGGGAGACCTCACTGATGCCTCACACCATGATCCACTCTGGCCCAACCATTTACAGAAGCACATTACCTTGGTTGCTCCACAAAGGAGATTGATGGAGTGACAACACCATGTTGAGGTGAAGGAGCATGACTTGCGGGTTGAAGGCCTTGTTGTGACTGATGGGACCACAGCAGGTGGGCAGATGGGCTGGCAGTGGAACTGTGTGCAATTTGGACCATAGACACGGATGTTGATCAATGATAGTTCTATGAGGAGGTGCCCTGTCTCTCCCATGTTGCAATCTTCTGAGCATAGTTAGGCACGCAGAATCCTGCTTCTACCATGGCACTGTTGCAGTACTGTAGAGGCCAGAGTTTCTACTGACTTTGCCACAGCTAGCAAACTCTCATTCTGAGCAGGCAATGCAGCCATTCTCTCACTGTGTTTCTGCTCTTGTTTTTCATGCATCATATGTAGCTGGTGTGCCACATGATATGTGCCACAAGTAAGTGTATGGATAGCTGACCAATGCCATTGCTGGGAACATTCATTTGTCTGCATCAGGAGGAGGACACCTATGACACCTGGCCATGCATAACATCTGCATGCATACATCTACCATGATTCCCTGTTTCAGGTTGATGGTGGCAACTGCTAGCAGCAGCAGTCTCACCTAGGGCCTGCCATTCAACAGCCTCATCCTGTTCAACATCCAGTGTCCCATCATCCTCCGAATGGCCACACAAGTTCTTCTGTGTATCTGAAGCTATAGCTGCAGCAACATCACTGTCAACATCTTAGATGGATTGCCCCAGCATATTAAGGTTCCATGCGCCAGGGGCTATAGTACCATGCTAAGACACGTCTGAAACCATATCATGATCACTGGATAGGCTGATGGATGATAATGACAGATGATTTGCTTCAGCTTCAAGACACAAAGACGCATAACAAAACAATATGCTTGCATCACATGAAGAATAGCATCAAAGACATATGACATATATATCTCACTGCAATGTTACAAATTTACATGAGGTCTACTGTATATATGTTTCATGGACTCTACATACATGGAGGACAGAATTAGGTTACAAAGCCGACATACATGACACATATGAGAAATATAAACAAAGCACACACATGACAACTCCTCATGGGAAGATGTTGCTGTTCAAGAGGGATGGACTTCAACTATTATAGGGAAATAAAACAACATTAGTGATCACATCATTGCCACAATTAACCAGGGCAATGCAGTTAAAACATCCAGGAGGTGTGACATACACACACCACTTATATGTGCACTTGATAAAGTTGATGCAGAGTGGCCAAGAAATGGGAAGAAGGACACAGTATTAATGAAGGGCAACAATAGGATTAACAGCAATGACAAGTATGAAACAGTTAATAGAATATCACTGGCAGAACCCCACTGTGTAGGGTTTTTGTGGGTTGTACTGTGCATCCAGCAGTGTGACAGTAAAGGGAAAGACAACAGATTCATGTATACAGCAAAAACATTACCGACAGCATCACATATACAACACAACAACAGGGGCTGCAGATATTCATATGATGGATGTTGTACCTGTACACCAGATGGGCCTGTGTTGAAAAATATTGATGTAAATATCATGCATGTCATGTATGTTACACATTGATGCAGTCTAAGAAAATTGTGCAGTAATATACCTGAACTTGAACCTGCATGGCTTGGGCCCCCACTGGATGTACCTGTAGTGTACAATGTTAGTGAAATAACAATATGACAGTAAACAGCAGTACCATGAAATGAGGCTGAGGAGATAACAGGTAGTTGTCACAGTAACAGTATGGAGACATTCACCTGTTGTTCCCTGGCTTTGTCGCAAAGTAGATGGACCTGTGAACATTAATGCAAACAGCATTACACATATAGTTTGGATTCCTCTGTCTGTACTTCAGTTGTATGAAAACATGTCATTAGATTTATGTTCATCATCCTCACTCCATGTAGATCTGTGTGTATGGCTCAGCTCTGCTGCTGTAAATCAAAAACAATGCATGAATATGCATGCTACAGCAATATGCAGTGATGGTCTCTATATCCAGCCATGTTATGGAAAGAAAGACATGTATGTTCAACCTGGAACTCCAATTTCAATTCCACACCCAGGTATGCATTACTTTCGCTTCCTGTATGCAGTGAGGTCAGAAATATTGTGATATCATTAGGTGGTCAATGGTTGTCCAGCAACAGTGGCACCCCTCAGTATTGTATCATCTTAATCTGTTGGCTGCCTGAAGGATCATGTCTGAGCAATGTTATCTATAGGCATCATGGGATCTGTTGTGACCTCCATCTGTATTTGTAACATTAGTGAGGTTGGTTTAGATTTCATGTTTCCAAACTGTATCATTAGAATGGCAAAGTAGTCTCCATTCATGTTGCCATAGATCATCAAGTGTGATTTATTTTTCCTGTGGGTAGAAATTGTCACCCCCCCCCCCAGGACAGTTGGCCATCTGAAAAACTATGATATGCACATGATCATATTCCTGTGTGAGCCCATTTATGCTGTCTGTTAATTCTGTGGACAACATATATCAACATAAACAGTATGCATTCCTGTGCAATGCAAAGGTATGTACAATGCTGTCTGTGACAAATACTAATGCGACATAAAAAGTAAAAACAATACCTTCATACATAACTTGTCATATCTTTAGAGTTTGTCAGTGGGATTAGAACTTGTCATGCTACATATATGTTGAATGGAGGTCTCAAGACAATAGCATCATGACACATAATTATGCCTGCATTTCATATTAAAATACTACAGAAGCTAAAACAATACAGAAAGCATTGGAAAACCCCAGGATCCATAGGCAGATGGATCCTTTGTATATTGACCCAGTAGTGATAACACTTTTGTTAAGATGCATCACTGAAGTAATACCTGTAACAGAAACAGCACATGTTTTTTTAAGTTTTGTTAGGAAATATGAATTAAGAAATATCTATAATATCACATAACATAGTACATATGGATATGTCAGAATCCATAGGTTCCCTTAGTCAAACCACAAAGTCCAAGAAATTACCAATACGAATTGTGGATGATCTGTAAATCTGACCGTTTTGTACTGTTCACATTTGCAGTGTAAATCTGTCTATACAACTGCATGTGGGACTGAAATCAATTAATTAAAACAGAAACACGTGTATGAATAAATGTCAATCAAACAGCAGTCCAATAACTTATAACAAGTTCTTATGAAGCTCACATTTGGACTAAAAATATTTTAAACAGGTACCTTTGGAAATGATTGACTTTAACAGATGCAATAATAATCCAAACACAGAATTTCTACTAATTGCCAATATACAGCTCACTCCAAATCACAAAATAATAGTGTACCTAACATGCACCCACCTTTAAGTACCATTTGCACCATATATCTTTAAAATTCAAGGGTTTGGAATCCCGTTTGTGCACCTCCACGTAAACTGGCTACATGTGCCATAACACCCAAGTGTACTGTGTAAACACTCAACCAGCTATTGATAAACCGTGCCATGCATGGCAAATGCCTATCTACTAGTGATCTAACATGACATCAGTGCCACTTCTGAATACTGATTTTGATGCATTTACAGATCAGCCTATTGCTAACTGCAAGCTGAGTTGGACCTCAGTGAGCATTTTTCTGTTTTTGCATTTTTCAGGCATTTTCCATTGGAGAATCATAATTGCTACTTCAAGAAGGCTGAGACATATCCAGGAACCCAACTGGACCAAGTAGGAGACCACACACATGTTGACCATGTATACTGGAGTGGACCATCAGATGAGAACTAAACAAAGGAACTTCGAGTTGATGCATGTATGGAACAGGATTGTGAGGGAGCACTGAAAATGGACAGGGATCTACCACACTGGGGTGTAGGTTCACCACTGCAATGATGACCTGCATTGAAGGGACATGGTGGAGCTTTGACAGAGGGTCACTAAGGTGCAGAAACAACCTATGGATCCCTACAGTAAGTGTGGCTATCCTATGTATACCTGGGCATTCCTACAGAAATTATATATAGATATCTATATCTATATATACATAGAAATATATCAGATAGATGTTTTTATAGCAATTAACTGGCTGTTGTGACAATTAGCTCATGTCAATACTTAAGTGGACATGATAACTACTGCCCTTATGGATTCGCTTTCCATACTGTTAATTTCTTAAATAATGTTTATAATATACATAATTATGAACTTTGCAGATGTGCATGTATTTTACAACATGTAATGATATTGTTTCACATATCCACTGTCCTCATGCATCACTGATGGCTATAGTGTCTAGGCCATGGATGACTGCGCACGTCATAGTTTTCCATTTTAGTACCACAGTATTGTTTACAGCACCACTATACATCAGAATAACAGCTCACACCTTGCTTCTTTAATTCATTCCTCCTAATAAAGTTATATTTATTTAAGCCAAAAAGGAATGTCTGTCCAACTGCTTACACATATATCAGTTATGTGTTGATAGCTGTTATTTCTTTTCAATAAAATGTCAAATAAGTGCTTGCAAATTCTGTATTCATTTGTTCTCCAGTGGAATTCGAATAAACCCCTTCTGCCGGTTAGCAGCCTCTAAGAAAACCAGCTAACATGCCTACATTTTGGAGTGCTGTGGGTTCCAATCCAAGTTAGAGGAACATATCTGAAATTGTTATCTTGGTTTACTTCACCCATAGAATTTCTCTGGAGAAGCATGTTCCAATAATTGATTTCAATGTTTATGTTGTTCATGGATGCAAATAACTGAGTTAGTCATCAAATTCTTAAGCATATGCCTGTAATCTGTAACATTCTACTATCACCAGCTTTCTAACAACAGGGTTAGTAAAGAAATATCCATTTGTTTACCAAGTGTGTATACTGGCTGCTAGCTCAACATGTAAAGAAGCCAGTCAGCATACCTACATTTTGGCATGCTGTGGGTTCCAATTCACACAGGGGAAACATATATGAAATTGTTTGGGTTTAATTCACCCAGCGCATTTCTTTAGAGAAGCATATTCCACTTATTGATATTATTGTATATTTTGAGCATGGTTGCAAATAACTTGGTTATTCATCAAATTCCCATGGACATATTCATAATCCATAATGGTCCATTAACATCATCTTTTTGACAGCAGAGTCAGTAAAGCTTGCTACAGACTGTTATATGTCTGAGTGATGCTTGTTCTAATATTGTATAATGAGTTAATATGCTATCAAGTTCTGTTCAAGAACACCATCATCCTCATCTTTTGAGGAAGTGGGGTGGGTAGACTTACAGTTGAAATACAGAGCAGGTAGGATGCAAATATTTGCTTCGTGATATATACTTTGTCAGGGAACATCATGGTCCTCACGCATACCTTACTGTGTCCCTTTTGTAACTTGTGTGGTTCTGCTCACAGAAGCTCTATGCTACATGACACTGCCCCACTGTCTGAGGAATGACTGACTTCTATTACTGTTAATGTTTCTGAACACAGTGCTGACATGAATGAAGGTTTTCAAACTGTTTACCAACATGACCAACACATGTCCATACTTTGAAAGCCTAAACCAGGATCCACAGTAGTAGACCATCCCCTATCCAGGTGATATCATGGAAGCAAAACGTTTCAGTGCATTCATATGATTTATTTCCAGTCCAGACTGATTAACTATGTGAGTAGTTGTCAAGGGTAGAGTGTGGCTGTACATTGTAGTTGCTGGTTTGACTCTCATGTCTTCCATTCTGTGTTGAAAGATATAAAAATTTGTATGGAATGCTGAAAAAATGTGTATGGTGATTATCTAACATTTTCTGGAATAAATTGTTTAGAAATTGTTTTGAGCAATATATATCACTGGTATTTGAGAAATATGTCATTTATAGTTTCTGTTTTCAGGTGATGAAGATTGGACCAGGAATTGAGCTCGGTGCATTAAGAGGATACACAGGCTTGAGGAGCAGTGGAGCAAGAGAAGTATGTTGATTTCTTTGTTGGTATTAGGAAATAAAATGAAACTGATCCTTTTTTGTAGGCCTGTATTTTTCACAATTAACAGATATATTGCTTTGAATGTAGGAATACCCATCATGTATCAGTAAGGTAAGTGAAATTATCACACTACAGTTGTGTTTACAACTGTGACGGAAACCAAAAATGTCGACTTGTCATGTAACATTAAGCCATTTTGCAAAAAATATTTTTTGAATTGTACTCCACAAACTAAATAACAGTTGGGTTGGTGTATCTGTCACACATATGTTGAAATAAATGTTTTGTATACGAGTTTTAGTGTTTTGATTGTTAAATGCAATGCATGGTTTAGTAGGCTTGTATATTTGGCTGTGCTTAGTTTGCCTACTTAGACTAAATGGGGGTCTGCTGTGTTACTGTTAGTACTGCTATTTGTAGACTGTGTGGCATGCCATCTGGTTTAACATTGGTATACATTTGCCTACAACACCTTGTGTATATTTTATTAAATTGCAGTTATAGCCTAGGTTTACTGACAATTGTGCAGGTAGACATTTCTTTGCAATTTATAATCGGCACATCCTGTAGTTCAACATTGGTATTGCGTCTGCCTACAACACCTTGGGTACTTTTGTTAAAACACACTTATAGCCTAGGTTTACTGACACATGTGCAGATAGACATTACTTTGCAATTCATAATCAGCACATCATCCACAATATTGTCATATCACCTTCTCCTTATTTTAACAAAGACACTTGGTGGGTGTTCATATGAAACATTAAATGCTGACAGTACAATCTCTGAATTTGAGTGTCCATACATTTTTTCCAATGCTAATCACCTGGGTGGATGTTTCTAAGCCTATAAGAGTTTTCATAAAAGAATAGTAATGTCCTGTTTTTGAATGGGACATCGAGAGGCAGGCATTTGTAAGATACCTCTGTTCATAATGGACATGTGTCAGTCCCTGTGTAAATTGTCATCATTTCTGCTATGATCTTTTTTGAGAATGTACCGTGTGTTAGACATTTGTGTTGCTTTTCATTTCTGTTTTATTTTGCAATTAAACTTGACAGAGCATGGAACTTGTGGAAATTCTCCTATTAGATGACAATGATGAGTGCATACCAAGCTACTGCCAGAGTCTTCAGATGATGATGGTAATGATGATGATGACAAAGATACTGAGGAAGCTGGAACAGTTCCTGCCAGAGTCATGACATATACTTCTGTTTCAATGTGTGCATGACATACCTTAACACATTACACTTTCCTTCCACATTCAGCTGTCCAAGCTTTGTGGCAGTTAACCTGCAGCTAGTGTTGCAAGATGTAACCTGAAAACATATGTTTTACTGAGGGCAAATTACAGACAACATATGTTGTTCATAGTCCAGCACTAACACTGTGATATGGCTTAGAACTGTATATTGCAATATCATGTATGTGCAACAGAAGGACATTTCATTCCTCGTGTGTTTTGGATGACAGTTGTCATGATGTAGCTTTGTTAGCAGTATTGATGCCATATGGGATGATCATAAACAGATGTATCATGTCTATGTGCAGTTAGCTTTTTCTGACTGCATCAAAGAGCAAAGTAGCATTAATATATACTCAGTTACAGATATTTTATTCTTTAACAATACATTACACTGTGTTTGCTGTATCTTAAATGCCCACATCCATTGCTTATTTACATAAGTTCACACCTTCCACAAATAGTTGTACACATTAACTTATTGTTCATGTGTCTGCACATAGTTGGATCCTCTGGTCAGTAATGAGCATAGTGGGTGACATACACCCATGTTTGTTCATTTGACATTTGCATTACAATATATGTGTATGTGTTTGAAATTCTTAGCTTGCTTACCTATGCATGTTGATGTTACATGATTGCACATTACTGTGTGTGTGTGTGTGTGTGTGTGTGTGTGTGCGTGCGTGCGTGCATGCGTGTGTGTGTGTGTGTGTGTGTGTGTGCGTGGATGTGTTTTACACATAGCAACTTCTGTGGACATCAGCAATCATTCTGCCTATGTGACATACA
This sequence comes from Protopterus annectens, assembly GCF_019279795.1. Classification (NCBI taxonomy): domain Eukaryota; kingdom Metazoa; phylum Chordata; order Ceratodontiformes; family Protopteridae; genus Protopterus; species Protopterus annectens. Next base: position 707,549,128 of record NC_056731.1, read on the forward strand.
TTTTCCATTGAATAAATGTATTTTAGTTTGGCTTCTACAGCACACTGTGTGCTGCACATGTGCATTTGCATTGTGTCAACATACCTTTTACTGCTTTTCAGTGATGTGGATCCAGGTTGTCCACTTCCCTTCCACCTTCATATTTCCTTATTATATTTTGCAGATTAAGTCTGCCTTTGTTAAAATAATGACCACTGCCATGTATTAGTCTGACACAGTGAACATATGCTAAATGTATGGCCATTTAATGTTGTGAGACATCTACACACAAGTCACTGGCTAGTGCTTGTAATACATCCTTGTTCTCATTATACTTGTGTGTTAACCAGTGCACTTTGTTGACATCCCTGTACACACCCTGCTACATTTATTAAGCTGTAGTGTTATATTTTTGTAAATATTCTTACATGTCATTTGTATGTGTGTATGTGTATTGACCTTGATTTCATTTATGTTCCCTTTAGATCACTAACAGTCATCATACACATCTACAGCAATGTGTTGCATTTGACATGGAATATGTGTGTAACACATTTGTTTAAGTTATGTACATCATCTTGTATGTAGTACACATGTTGCTTTTTTTCTGCAGTACTTCTGTTTGGCACTGTGCTTCATTGTTTGCCTTTTACATGCATGGTCATAGGTTTGGTTCTGTCCTCTGCTGGAGTTATCTAGCATTCTTAGATCTGCATTTGCTCATGTGTGATATTGCTTGACTTATACTTGCACTGCTGACACAATACCTGGATTTATACTGTGACCCTTATTTATTACCCTCCAACACACATTTACCATTGTTCATACACATCCAGATATGACTGACACATAGTTTTTGACATGTGGTAACATGATAATGCATTGGTAGATATTTTTTTCTGCATTTCACCATGGCTGGTATGTATCCACACCCTGTTGGACAACTTTCCATTACCCATGTTGTACAGTATACCATCTGTGTAACTTACCTGTCCTTATTTTTTCCCAACCTTTGTCTGTTTTGTGTTATGATATTTCTTCTATTGGTATACCTCCTAAGAAATCCTTCTATTCTTCTTTCCCTATCTTTTTCCTAAAATTCTTTAAAAAAATGTAAAAAGAAAAAGCCCATGCCCCTCTCACTTTCCCTCAGATTTTCCTATTCCAAAATCCCTCTTGTATATCCCTCTGCTTCACCCATAACCCACATCTTCTTTTCTACATCCATCTTTCCTTGGGTGTGTGCATTACTTGTGTTGCCACACAATCCCAAACTCATTGTAGCAAATATTAGCTGTAGTGATCTGGCCATGACTGGCCTTCACCTGTATTCATTTTTTATTAGAAATTTTATGGCATATTTTATTAGTGCATGCCTTACGGAGATATCTGTAGTTGTCTCTGAGCTTACTGCAAAGATTGGTTTCATCACAGAGTCAGTTATATTTTGTAGTTATCCTCAACCTTACTGGACAGATTCTGATATACATATTTGTGTGTAACTATCAAGATGCTTGAATTGTGATAATCTTTTTGTAATTTTGTTAATGTACAGCACACTTTGACAGCCATTTCTCATTACTTAAAGATTACTTGTAGGTTTGTTTAGTGCACAATTACTACTGCAATACTGCCTGTTGTGCTGAGCTATTCAGAGTTTATTGAGGTACATTTAAATATTACACCATTATCTGCAAATTTAAGGCTGATATTGGCATAATGGTCTAAAATCTGAGTATCTTATGGAATCTAGCCCTGAGCATGTCAGTGTACTTCTTTCAGTTGTGAATGTTGCTATATTATCCAATTAAAGTTATAACTAGTTGGGAAAACATCAATAATAGATTCAACGTTTGAAAAACTGTCTTAGCCAACAACCTAAGTTAAGAGGAGGTATAAGAAGAGGTAGATGGACATGTTCTTATATTTATCAAAGAAATGGTGTAGCAGTAAACAAAAACACCAAATCATGCCAACCAAAGCACCAAAAATGCCACATTACAGCAAAGAAGCTCAATATGTAATTTAGTTAGACCTTTTGGGCAAAAATGTTTATTTTCCATAGACTTCATCATAATTGATTCTGATAAAGCATGAAAAATCTTTTGTACAAATGCTCCAAATAAATCCATTGTTGGTTGAAAGCTTGAAAATTAATTTTTCATCTTTATTGCTCCTGACTGGTAGTTTTGACGGTTCTTATGGGCTTATATGTGCTGAAACCTGCTATTCCACATAAAAGCAATGTCAGCTATGGTCTAATTGTACAGTTCAATTATAATACAATATTCCATCAATATGAACACTTCAACCTGTTTAATATTTTTTTTTTGGGGGGGGGTTATATGCTAGCAGCTGATTCAACAGTTTCATATTACAGTGGTAATGCCTGTCACAGAAAATTAAAGAATTCCTGATTTTCCAGCACCATTCAATTTTCTTGACTAGATAGGCGACCTCTTTCCAATCGACCTGAGTTGCATTGCTTTAAAAGCACATGGAATACAGCACAGTTGTTATGCTTAAACCCTGTACTTTTTATTTGAACTTCTACTATCAGAAACTCATGTAAAATGAATGATTTGGAGTACATAGCACAGACAAAAGTCCAGATTATGTAGTTTGAAGAATCTAGCACATTTAGAGTTCCACACAAATGTTACAGATAAACAAATATGCTAATATACCTCACTGTATCTAGAATAAGTCAGCACAGAACATATATATCCAGTAAGGTCTGCACACTCACAGACAGGCACTGCATATCTGTTTATATCCATACAAGTAAGTGCCTCATAATCCAGGCTGTGCATTATCAATGTCCATCAATTTAAATAATACAACCTCAATGAAATAACATGAAATCAAATCTTCAGTAATCCATCCACCAGTTGAAAAATATAAAACCTATGGACATCATGCAACAACAGTCAAGTGAATAATATTTGCAAACAATTATGAATTTTTCATAATGTATATCTATCTAATATATATATTAAAATGCAGACATGGGGATGAGATATGCTAAAAATAGGAAAACCAGAGGGGCATGGGTATATTTTTTGTTGTGTGATGGGAATACGCACCTTTTTTGTTTTTTGGAGAGTAGAAGCAATAGAAAAGACAGGGAAGGAGGAAGAGGGAAAACAGCAGGGATAATTTATAACAAATATCACAATACATGATGGAGAAAGGTTGGGAAAAAAATTAAGATGAGGTAAATTACACAGACAGCACACTGTACAAGATGGGTGAAGGAAAATGGACAAATGGGGCAGAGATGCATGCCAGCCATGGTGCAATGCAAAAATACAGATGTTCCTATGCATTATGTATTGTTAAGGTGTTGCAAATGATGTAGCAGTCAAACTTGAAACAGTATGACTGCTGGTAGCAGTGAGTTGTAGTGATCTAAATGGTGATTGAAGTACACAGTGAATAATGAATCCAATAAAATCTGCCAGCAGTGCAAGTGTAAGCCAAGCTACATCATGGATGAGCAAATCTAGCCAGTGAGATGCAGGAGAAATCAAGCAGTGTTTAGACTAAATCATCTTGCCATGCATGTGAAAGGCAAACAAGTAAGAACAATGCCAAAAAAAAGTACTGTAGCAAACCGACAATGTGACTGTGTAACACACAACTACATGTACAGAACCTAAATATATGTGAAATGGACTACAGATGTGAGAGAAATATGAAAGACATACACCATGTCAGAGACAACACAGATGTGCTTTCCTATATATGTGACCTGTATTGGATGAACAGAATCTAATCAGAAAGTAAAGTCAGTACACATACATACAGCAATGACATAGAATAATAATTAGAAATTAAAGTGTACATAATGCTACATAAGGAATGTCAACTTGTGCCTACGGTTTAAGTAAAAAGAAAGTCCTGTTTAGTGTTGAAAACACTATTACAACATTAATAATGACCTTGCCTGCATATGCTTTGCAAGTGTGTAATGGTGAAATTAATACCCAAGGTATTATTTTAACAGTGAAACTACATGACAATGACGCTAATGTAGAGGACGTTAAACATACAATATGTATATGCACAACATATATGACAATAGTAAAATGGTAATGGGAGGTGGATAACAGAGGTCCACATCAGTAAGGAAATACATGCAAATGAAATAGGCATATAGTAAATCAGGACAATTTTTTTACAAAGGGACACATTGCACATGCATATGTTTACCACAAAGAGTGAAGAAGTCCATCTAAATTACAGTAAAGTGAATAGCTAATGTACATCGCATGAGTAGACAGCATAGCAGATAGCTCTAAATATGTCTCTGTACAAATTACACAAACACAGCAATGTGCAACAAGTAAACAGCAAAATGAATAGGTACACAACATAATATTCCTTATCTCATACACATATATCCTGTCATGACAATAGAATGAAACAGGCAAAAAAAACACCCTTAATGACATGTATATAGCAATGTCCATCCTTGGGATTCAATAAACTTCCATGCAAAAATAAGTATATTTTTGCACGTAGTGGATCATGCCCGTGCAGCACAGCAGCGCGCCTTGCATATTCATGAATGTGCACTGCTGTATAAACTGCATGGACAAGATCCATGAACAAGTGCAGGGGGCATGTCCGAGCAGTGCTCATACAGTAAACATGCTCCCTGCACTCAGGAAGTGCAGTATGGCACTTTGTAAACAAAAACAGTGTCCGTGGACACTGTTGCATACCTCCCAACTGTACAGATTTTCACAGAACGCAAATGTTTGCTTCATATGTTTAGTGAATTCCTCCTAAAATCTATACTTGTCTTGTAAAGAGCTGAGGATGGGAGTCATTAAATAATGACAAACAGTTGAGTCTAAGACTCCACATCCTTCAAAAAATTCATGCTAATACAAAACCTATTATTCTATCAACTGTTTCTCTAAGTTTGTAAGAGCAATATTTAAAATCTGTCCTCTTTGTCCCCCCATCATGTTAGGCATTGTCCAGGTATTATGCTCTAAGTGTGTCCACGGTCACTGCTGCATACCTCTCAACTGTACAGATTTTTGCAGAATGGAGATTTTTGCCACATATGTTAGGTGTGTTCATCCTAAAATCTGTACTTGTCTGGCAAAGAGCTGAGGATGGAAGTCATAAAATAATGACAAACATTTGAATCTAAGACCCACATCTTTCAAAACATTCATGGTTAATGCAAAACCCTGTTATTCTATCAACAGTCTAAGTTTGTAAGAGCAATATTTAAAATCTGTCCCTCTTTGTCCCCCCATCATGTTAGCCTTTGTCCAGATTTTAAGCTCTAAGAGGTTGACAGTTATGACTGTTAGGTATGTTCATATCCATAAACAAAGACAAATAAAACAAATATTTATTTTTTTTCCATCCCCACTAAAGTGTAAGCGTAGTTGAGTGGGTGTGTGTGTTGCTCAGCTCGGTTCAGCAAAGCTTAAACATCCGAAGGAGCTAAATAGAAATATACAGCCAAAGTGCCCACAGTGAGATAGCATAGTGGTTACAGATTTTGCTTAGCATGCAGTCATTCACGGTTTGAGCTCCAATGCAGTCCATTCATTTTTATATGTGAAAGCAGCACTAATATATATATATATATATATATATATATATATATATATATATATATATATATATATATATGTATATATATGTATGTATATAGAGTTTATAAATAGGTAGTAAATAATATATATTTGTTAACCAAGGTAGTGTGGCAGGACCAAATGTGAGGTGTCAGTGTAGTACAGATGTGAAACCCCCATATAAACACGTGTCCCATACAGTGTAGCCACACAAGAATATAATGTAATGAAAGCACATAGGGGAATGTTACGGAAGGTAAACATACATATCATAAGATGTCATTAATAAGGAATCACCCCCACAATCCTGATAGTCCATAAAATGAAAGCTGAACAATGCATAATTTTGTTCAGCTATGCTTAACCGGTGTAAGCATTGTTTTAAATCTAAATGCTTAGTAATACTTAGCAGAGCTAAGAATATTTGTGCACTGGTAAGCAGTGCTTAGCATCTACCCCTTTAAGTAATGCTTATCTTAGCTAAGCAAGTTTGCATGATGCTAAGCAATGCCTACACAGTTTAAGCATCTGTACGGTTAATGATGTGTTGGCATCGCTCACCATCACGCAAATCCACACAAAGCCTCTTACAGCTGCTTAAAACTGCCTTAATCACCCTGTCTCCATCAGACATTGTTCTGCCCAACAACTAAATAATCAGCCCTGCCAAATCTCAAACCCAGGACCCTGTACACACTAGTAAGAGCAATGTACCACTACAACATCTGAGCTGTAGAAACCTCTGTTGTTTTTTCAAATATATTATTCAGTACAGGTATTGAATAGCAGTCAAAAACACTGTGGAATCAGTCATGTTTCTATATATGAATATACATATATAAAATATGTATGGTAAGATAAATATGAGAAAGTATATACAACTATTTATGAGATATACATATAAAATATGTACATTTAAAATACATACATATATATGTATATATAAATATATATATATATATATATACATATATATATATATATATATATATATATATATATGTATATATAAAATATATATATATATATATATATATATATATATATATATATATATATATATATATATACACACACACTCATAACATGTAGTAGAAGTTCCTCACATCAAACAGTATCCAGGCCTGGAGAAAGTCTGAAAACAATACATCAGGTTTCCAAAAAACAAATGGGAAAATGTGTTATGGTAATATGGGACCACAGCTGAAATCTTTGGCCACAGTTCTGACAGGTGTGTTTGGCAGAATGACACCACTGCACATCACCACAACAACACCACCCCAACGGCAAAGCATGATGATGGCAGTGTTCTGCTTTGGGGTTGCTGTTCACAAGCTGAAACTGGGGTTATAATCAAGTTGGGGGGGATTATAAACAGTTCCAAATGCCAGTCCCTTGTGGCTCCAGTCCTTCTGGTGTCTTCCACATAGCTGTGGATGGTGAGGAATTCCACCTTTCCACACAACAATGGCCCAAACCATACATCCAAATCAACAAAACGATGGCTTCACCAGAACACATGTGATGTTCTTCACTGGCCTAGCTGGAACCCACATCTATGTTCAATAGGATATATGCAGGGTGACCTAAAAAGGGCAGTGCACAGGGGATGCCCTTGCAATCTGACATAGTTGGAGGTGTTTTGCAAGAGAGAGTCTGCAAACATTGGCAAATCAAAATGTGCCATGCTGATAGACACCTTCCCAAGTGGACTGAATGCTGTGATTAAATCAAAAGGTGCTTTAACAGTGTATTACTTTAAGGGTGTGCATACTCATGCAACCAGCCTATTGTAGTTATTTAATTTACCATATGTTACCTGTAACTGATGTGTATTTTCGTCATTTGGATTGCACAGATTATATGTCAGATGAAATGATGGCAATGTTATGACCTGATTTCTGAGGTCTCATGTGATATATCACAAAAACATGGCATGTTAACAAGTGTCTGTACACTTACTATAACAACTGTAAGCTTGGGAAGTTGTTTGAGTAACTGGCTTTGTTTTAACATACATATACTGCAGGTTATGCAGTCTGTATCTCAAAGTGGGACATTAATTAGTGGCAGCAATCCACAGGTCAACCCATTAATGTATCAGACGAATACAAGAGTTATAAGATACAGACCAAACGTATGAGCCACACATGTAGACATTCAGCAAAACCCTATACAGTTGGGAGGTATGTTCTGTAGGAGTTGCCACAGTGCTATACAGATGAACAGCAATAATTTACATGGGTGCAGCATGTACTAGGTGAAGGGCCATCACCTACTAACACCACTCACGTATCCCAGTGGTGTAGATTAGTAGTAATGGTAATTGGAAAGGGCTGCACTGTATGAGGCTGATGGTCTGTCCAGAGTGTGTATGTTATTGTCTGACTGTGTGTTATGAATGCCCCCAGTCAGCTAATGTGAGGTCTGTGTAATGCCTTTGATGCACCTCACCTGTATATATATATGTGTGTGTGTGTGTGTGTGTGTGTGTGTGTGTGTGTGTGTGTGTGTGTGTGTGTGTGTGTGTGTGTGTGTGTGTGTGTGTGTGTGTGTGTGTGTGTGTGTGTGTGTGTGTGTGTGTGCCAGTGAACTTTATAGTCACAGGTAGACAAGGTGGCTGTAGTCCCGCCCTCTCTGATTCTGATGTCAATGTCTCTGCAGACTCTGACCATGATGACACTCATACTGAGGCACAGGTGGGGTTGTCATTGGCTGACTCAGTGCCATCAGTTGGCATCCTACTATTGTCAACCCCATCCCCGCACACAGTCACAATGCCCACACATACCCCATCACCAATGGCCACAGATAGTGGAGAGTTGGCGGGTGGTGGCATGGAACAGGCTACTGTGGTGACTATGGCAAGTGAGGGTGCAGGCATTAACCATAGCCAGAGTGATAATGAGGTCTCACATAGGCAGATGGGCAGGAATGCTTGGAGGAGGAATGCAGCCCATCATGCCTCTGTTGAAAGTGCTACAGCAGCAATCACCAGATGCATGTTTTGGGCTGTCATGGAGGCACAGGCACGCAATGAATGTAACACCAGATATATTTGCAGGGTCATGGATGAGCATGTCCCTGGTGTCCTTGGTAATATTCATAAACTCACTGCGGCCATCTGTGAGCATACTGAAGTCATTGATAGATGGTGGGGGGGACCTTGGCACACCCTGACCATGGAATATCTGTGCTTGAGCATTTGACAGACGATGGCCAGCATACACATGGGTGTAGGGCAGCACCACAACTAACTGAGGGTCTATGCGGCCATGCATCATCACGTTCCCATACTGGTAGTACCACCAGCTCTTTTGAAGGGGGTGTGCTGTCCACGCCATGATGCAGCAGGCCATGGGCACATGATCCTGGTTGTTCCAAAGTGGGACGCGGCTCTAGCAGGCAGCAGTCACCACTGGAGAGTAGTACTGCATCTGGACTCAGCCCTGGTGGTGTCAGTGATATGCTTGCCAGGCCCAGTTCCCATGTCCATGGCCAAATATGGTGAACTGTACACGCTGCCATGTATGGCTCACAGCTGTCCAAAATGCCCCTGTGTAGGGTGCCCACATGGCGTGACTGTGTGCATACACACACATCACCATCAGACAATCCACCTACACACACACACACACACACACACACACACACACACACACACACACACACACACACACACACACCACCCTACACAGCCCATTTAATGAACACTCCCCAAACACACAAACATGATGTCAACCATATGGCCCAGCCTAGGCTTCTGGCAAACCCACATAACACCCTGTGCATATAATGATACCTGTGCCACATCCTTGCCATCCATACTATCATTGTAGGGGCATGCTAATATGGGTCTGATGTACAGGGTGACATTAGTAGAGAGTAGCTTTTAAATGTTGTGTAAGGTGCTGTCATCTGGCATTTGTAATGGGTACACATCAGAGTGTGTGTGTACCTTTTCAGCCATGATGCATTATTGGTGTTAGTAACATTTAGTGAATGTGTCCTCACATACTGTATTCTGTTTGTGTTCCAGGTGTCTGCGTGTCAGCAGGATGTGGCATTGCAGACATTACCGATGAGGTGTATGGCAGTGTTGTAACACATCGACCATGTCATTGCCAAGGTGCAGCTGTATCTGCACACATTTCCCAGATCTGTGTAACAGTTCTTGGATGTGCCTTGCAGCTTATAAATCTGAGGGGTTGTATATAAGTCTATGGTGGTTGACATCAGTTCTAGTAGAGTGGACAGTGGTAAGTGTGGTGGGTGGAACACATCTGAGATTGCTAATGCCCTCAACCCCAGAGGATATTGTGTCGACCAAACACACAGAGACTGCTGTTCACTCACACACACACGCACACACGCGCACACACGGACACACACACATACACACACACACACACACACACACACACACACACACACACACACACACACACACACACACACGCACACACACACATGCACACACACACACACACACACACACACACACACACACACACACACACACACACATGCATGCACAGGATCAAAGTTGCCAGTGTTGTGTTTGGAACCCCTACCCATCAAGTTGTGATACCTCACTATTATGTAGTTATTACAGGTGGCACAGGACTACTAGTGTGATGAGTATTACAAGGTACCTGTAAGGTGAATAACATTACATGATCTTATGAGGTATGGCAATGGTGGGTGTACTGGGTGTGAGAGTACTCATAATAGTGTCACATACAAGTCGACACACTCACAACCACTGCTATGCACACCAATATGCACACACACACACACACACACACACACACACACACACACACACACACACACACACACACACAGACACAAAGACACACAGGCACACACACAGACACACACACACACACACACACACACACACACACACACACACACACACACACACACACACACACACACACACACACTTGCCAGTACTGACATTAGCAAACCAACCTATCTTGTTATTCATACCATACTATTTTACACTGTTGCACAGGGCTTATAGGGCTGAAGAGTGTCTACAAATACCACTATGGTTGATATGAACAGCGGACCTCACACAGTAGACCAAGGAATGTATACTGTGAGTACCATGGCATAAAATATGAGACCATGCCCATCCAATGGATGTATTTCTTACACAAACACACACACACAAGATACTCTTTTTTCACATATATTTGCAAGGACTGAGATCAGAATCCCTCCTATCTATTTATTATTGCTACATTGTTATGCAGTTGTTGGACATGGCATGAAGGTTATGTGGTGACACTTGTCCAAAGGTACCTCTAAGGTGAGGGACATCACCAGGCTTTGCAAATTATGGCAATGGGTGATGTACTGGGTGAGAGAGGCCACAAAATATTGTAACCTAAACATATACACACTTACACACAACAACATACACACACATACATTTGGCAGGACTCATATTAGAACCCCTAGCTATGTAGTCATTGGTATTATTGTGTTATGCAGTTACCGCACACACCACTGAGCTTATAGGTTGGGGAGTGCCCCAAGGTACCTATATAGTGAATAACATCTATAGCACTTGTATGGTATGGCAATGATAGTTGTACTGGGTGAGACGGGCCACCAACTACTTTCACCTACATGTTTACACACTCACAAACACTTTTATACACACGAATGCACACACACACATTTGACAGTACTGATATCCATAGGTTCAAAAATTCATAGGTGTGTACTTGGCAAATGGCCATGAAGGGTTTACAAGGCTAGCCCATGGGAATACACTGGCATCATGCAACCTGATGATACTCCCCAGAGTGTCTATTGAGTATAGTCACTGGATTGATCCCCAGGGTGGATATTCTATTCCCCATCCACTCCTCCAGATTTTTCTTGAAGAGGGCCAGTGATGTGCTCTGCTTGAAATGTATGTGACATCTATTCCATAGTGTGGCCAGTCTCTGGGTTGTGAACCTGTCCCTCCAGCATGTCCAGTATGGGGGTTGAGGTATCTGGAGCATGTTGTGTGGACAGACTGGTTTATTCAGATATTAGGATGTATTCCTGACAGGGTTGGGTCAGACATGGCTGTGTATGTCAGGCAGAGATCGCACCTAAGTAGCCAATATGAGACAGAGATTCATTGGAGTTGTTGGAGTCTGTCCATATGGGGCAAGTGTGCAGTACTTAAGATCCTGTTTGTGAGATACATTTGCAGCCTCTCCTGTTGTTGCATGTGTCCAGTGGGGTACATGGCAAATAGGCCATAGCACACATTGATTGGCATACTGAGGGGAGAGTACAGGGAAACACTGTCCTTTTACTTCCTGAATTCAGCACCCTTAGTGAAGAGACACATGGAAGGACTTTTGGAAAACAGTGGCACTGTGCTGGTCAACAGAGAGCTCACTGTCAACCTGTGTTCCCAGTTCCCTTATACCATCAGTGTTCAGTGGACTACCATCAATGTATTACTTTATGGGAACCATATCTTACCCAAAGGGGATGGCAGCATATCATCTGGCATTGGGCTTATGTCCGGGGTTCTGACAACAGTCATAGGTCTCAGAGAGGCCTTTGTGAAGGATGCCAACTTCATGTGGGGGAGTAATAATAACACCCACCTTGTAGTCATCTGCAAACATTTTAAGTCCCAGTGCGCACCGCACACACCCATTTAACTAAGGTAAACACATTTTAGCAGTAATGGCCCTTTCCTGAATGTGAACATGGTCTTCATTTCATGGAGTAAGACATTATGGCCTCAGACACACCTCCTTGCTTAGCGTTGCTTAGCTAAGCACAAACCTGGGCAACGGAGCTCCAGTGTGCTTACAGCAAGCATGACACACCCCTTTTTTATGTTAGCAGCTCCTCCTGCCTACACTATCATGTTCTAGCACCTACATGGTTAGGTGCAGTGTGTGGACTTATTATTTTGTGATTCAGTAAATGTCTCCTCATTTGCATACCCCACTGCCTTAGTCTATAGTTACTGCTCTGACACAGAGCCTTTCCCCTTGACAGCCAGGGTTACCTGGTAATGTTTTGATTCTGCATGCCATTGACTATAATGGCAAAATGCAGATTCCCCATAAAATTGTGTTTTAATATTTTTTTTTTTCGGCATGATCTCGTTTGCGCATCACTGCCCTATGCTAAAACATCCAAGATCGGCCAAAAAAAACATTTGATTTTTTATTAAATTAAAAACTTTCTCATGCCAATGTCCATATATTTGGCCATTGGCATGCCTAAAGTTTATAATACATGCTTTTATTTGAGCTGTCATGCCTCTATTTTGTTATTTGCAGAAATGTGTTTGGTTAGTAACCAAACACATTTCTGCAATTAGCACTGTTCCTGCATGGGTGCCAGCCTGCCTGCTTCTTAAATTGCTAATTCACCTTATTTGCATGGTTTTCACTAGCAAATAAGGTAATTAGCATTCTGCATGGCTTTCCATGCAGAAACAGTGTCGGCAGGCTTGTGTACATCAGATCGGCTGTTTCCTGAATTGCTCGGTGGCCATATTCTGTGCAGCAGTGGCTACACTATTCCTGTACGGAAATTTTTGTTTAATGAAATCCAAGGCATGTGTATAACTGAGCAAAGGGCAGTTATGTATGTGACAATGGAAAAAACTGTATCTACACAGTTCCAATGTACTAGGGCATTTGGGTCTCAATCACACTACAGATGTAAACATGTACATATACGTAAATTATTGCATATAAATATATGCCAAATGCCTAAATATTGGCATCTATGCCAGTATGACAATCCATGCTGTAGCAGAATGAGAAACAATGCATGCAGGAATTATGTTAATTATAGCTTCAATGGTATATATAGTAAGAGAAAAATGACTTTCTATGCATTATGTGGAGGATAAATGCCCAGGAAGAGCACACACAAAGCTTTTATGCCAGTGTTACAGCATTCCCATTAACACAGTGTTACATGAATCACGTAGGCAATGACTGTTCGTGTTGAACAGACATAAGACAGCAACAATCTAGAGTAAAATGTGTGCAATGCATACACATGGACTATATCTGTAAATAAATGATATGGTCCCAACCCACTGTGTTAAGTGAGTAATATGTGAATAATGCATTTGTTGAGTTCCTGCCATCCAGCCCATGTACACAGAGTTAACAATTAAAGCAGAAAAATGTTGTTTCACTAACATCATGGCAACTACAACAGTCTGATCTGTAACATACAGGGCCACAGTGTATTGGACATAATAGTATCCTGCACTGCATGCATAAGAGTACACACCTATACACACACACAGTTAAAATGTAGCACCCCTGCCCTTATGGAGCAATGTGTGCATTATGTACAGCACAGCATGTAAATGTAATTGCTTAATGTGTGTGTACTGCATTGTCTGCCATGCATCTTTTGTGATCCAACCACTTCCAGCAACAATGGGGTGCAGAGGTGGATCTGTCATGCTCTTTCCATACCATATAAATGTAGTTATGAGTTCAGAATGGTATCGAAATAAGATGAAGGATCTACTGAGCGAAAGGAATACCTATCAGGAGATTAGCCCTATGGAACTAGAGAGAATGCTAAAAAAAGTCACTGGAGATTTAAATGACCACTCTTTCAGATTTTTCATTGTGGACACTGTTGATTTGGATAAAAGAGGTGGCCCATGGGGGCTGCTTTTGGAAAAGAAAGAATTAATTTGGCAGGTCCGCCTAAATGCGGAGTAATGGCCAGGATTAAATGATTCACTCTTCATTGCTTGCCTGTTAAAACTAAAAGCAATGGAAAGGTAAATTATATAAAAAATATAAAAAAAAATTTATATACATTTTTTATATATACTTTCATTTTTATATAAACCCTATTTTATAGATTTTATACATTATGTGTATTTGTATTTTTTCATTTATTTTAAGCATTTTTGCACTTGTTAATGACATTTAAATGCTGGTTTTAAAGAATGTCTTTTTAAGAATACTTTTATGATTGCATTTCATGAATATTTATGAGTTCAGGGAGGTCCTTTTTAGTCAGCGTGATGGAATTGGTTTATTACTTAATAAATGCTCTTGCAGAATGTGTTTGAGTGTTTTTCTGGATTTGTTCTTATCTGATGAAGTTGAGAAGGTTCTTGATGAAAGCACTTATCTCTTTGTTATTTTTGTTTAATAAAAAGTGTTTTTACTGCTCCCAAAGTGTTTTGCGGCCATTTACTACAAGGATTTACTTGAGTTGCTGAAGTGTTTGGTTCTAGGAGTTCTGACTTTGTTTTCCTACAGTTTGTGGACTTTTGTGCTTTTAAGCAATCTAAGATGTTATTTGTTGAAGAGGGGTTACAACAAGCAGGATATTTACGTGAGCGAAGGGTTCCCCTTTAGAAGGTTGAACCGCTAAAATCTTGAAAGTCATATGGTCGAGACCATATGCTCGAAATTTCAGAAGGTCAACCTTCTGAATGGGGATCAGCATACAGCACAGAATGGTAAATTTCCCTTTATAAACTGTAGTGCGATCACGGAGTTAGAATAAATAAGTAGCAGGGGGTGTGGGGGGTGCAGGGGGGCTTGCCCTCCCTGCAGAAACATTGTTTTGTGTTTTGTTGGGTTTTTTTTTTACATTCCCTTTCAGAAGGTCAAGCTTCTGAAATTTGAGCATATAGCTTTGGCCATATGACTTTCGAGATTTCAGTGGTTTAATCTTCTAAAGGGGAACCAAGTGTAGAGAGAGCTGCTGTACTGAAAGAGGATAAAGGGAAACCGTACTATCAGATGACCATGCCTACTCATGAAAATCCAAGATGGCAAAATACTAATGAAAGCAACCAGATGCGTTTTACACTAACATTGTCCAATGACAATAAAGCAGTATGTAATATTATTAAGAAATACCAGCCAGTTTTAACTCAAGATGAGAAAATATGCCAGATAGTAGGAAATGAGCCAAACTTCTCTTTTAAAAACAGGAAAACTTTGAAAAGACTGTTATGCCAAAAAGATGGTCACTCAAAGGAAAGAGTTATGAATAAAGCAGGTACTTATCGGTGTGGCCACTGTTCAGCCTGCAATTTTATAGACTCAGGCAATGCTTTTATTCACCCTGTAACAGGGGTTGAATATCATTTTTCATGCAGAGCTACTTGTCGAACACAGCATGTTGTTTACCTAGCAACCTGCAGGCATTGTCCTGCATATTATGTGGGTAAAACTGATCAGATGCTGAAGAATAGAATTTTAAGACATCAAAGGGACATATGAGATAAAGACCAACACAATGCTTTGGCCTGTCACATTGCGGCTTTTCCTACTCACAGCTTTGTTTTCAAAGCAGTGGAGGGCACCTATGTATGGATTAGAAGAGATGATAGAAAAAAAACCTCACTGAATCCAATGAAGTTAAGTGGATAATTAATTTAAGGGCAGACCACCCACCAGGACTTAACACTGTGGTTCCATTGAAACCTATCCTAAAAGGAAGATGGATTAGGATTGGCTGAAAGAAAGGCTTGTGTCAACTGAGTGGATCCACTGGATGTGAAAAAAAGGGTGTTTGTGACCTTTGTGAGCTTTGATTGGTTGTCAGCTTATATGAATGAAACTGAGCTCCAAGTTTGATATGATCTGAAGAAGCCTTAGCCGAAAGCGCTTATCTTTGAGAAGAATTTTCTTGGAGTTTCATCATTTGCTAGTATATTTTTATGTTCCTACAACAAACCAGGATTTTAACATGAATAAAGGATTTTAACTGATGTTTTACAGCCGTAGTGGAGTGGTTCATTTTCTTACCAATAACTTAATGGGGTTAGACATCATGAATGATTTCCCTAATTCTCTCTCAGAAAGATCACTTATGGCCCATGTCATGAGCTGAAAGAAGTTCCCCATTAGGTCCCTCATCTACATCTGAAAAATGTCTGTCATCACGTCCCATATCTGGTCCCATAAATTGTCTCCCTGTCATGATGGTTGATATCTTCAACAGCAAATAACAGGAACAATGATATATATAGATCCAGGTATGTTGTCATCATCATTGCCCATTCCATCAATTTCCTGGTCCTCTGACATAGAACTGCCTGTCAGGGCTCTGGCACGTCATGTCTGTCATCCAACTGGCAAGCCACGATGGGTCCCACACTCTATCAAAGTTAAACAAAAACAAATACACACACACACACACACACACACACACACACACACACATATATATATATATATATATATATATACACACACACACACACACACACACACACACACACACACACACACACACACACACACACACACACACACTCACACATACATGTACACGCATGCTTAGGAATACATGCACCCACATTTAGGACTACATAACATAAACAAACTGACATAGCCTATGGGTGGTAATGGGTCATTATGTTACATCACAGTAATGTATGAGTATACGCAACTCTAATAACATAAGTAAGGAAAGGCATTGAATACATAACAATGTAAAAAAAGTAGTCAATCATTCATTAAAGTGCAATACATCCCTGTCATAAAACATTATGTTATGGCCAAATAAATACTGTGAAAGACATATGTTATGCTGTTAACATGACAAAATAATGTGACACTAACTGTGACATTTTGCTGATGGTATATCACAATGCAGTACAGGTGTAACTTAAAAGTATTTAGTAGACAATATGGCCCATGATGTGTCAATATACTTTGTATAATATAAATAACTGAGAGCAGCAGGTGTATGGTCAAGATCATGCAATATTTCCAGTGTCCTGTTATCAATGTCTATATGTGATGCAAATAGAAAGGCTGTGTCTGGAACATGATGTCCAGCATAGATTATTCTTACTTTACCCCTGGGCATTGCATGTCATGCAATAGACAGTTAATCTGAGAAAATGCTGTTATTAATTGTGCAAGTATAAAATAGCCATAAGTATGCCTGAAATACAAACGTATTAAAAAAGGACACATACATACTGCTGCATCAAGAGAAGCATGGCATGACAATGTATCATGCAACAACATTATGTGTTTATGTTCATAACCATTACAACATTGCAAACTCACAAAAACACCATCATCATAACATTTTAAATGAGATCTGTGATATAAAACTAAACATATACCTTACAAGAGAATTAATTGGACACTCCATCAGAAAAGCCAACTTTCCATGGTCCATTATTTGTATGTGCAACTGACACAATTGAGTTGAGGTGTCCATATTATAGTTAAATAGCTGAGGTATATGTGCAGCTGAGGTGTAATTTTGACATCCTATGAATAACATATTTTTAACAGCAGACAGTATGATGAACATGCAGTGGAAATATGAATAACTATATGCAAATTAGATGAGAATTCACCGTGTTTAATTGCTGATATGAAAAAACAGGCAAAGACAAACTGTAAATCCAAAAACCGAAGGCAGGAACCATGAAACAGCACCAAGTAATAAAAAAGTTTAATCTGATTAAGCGCTTTTCGTTTGTCACCATATACAAACTTCTTCAGATAAAAGAAATCACAAAAAATAGTTTAAATAGTCAGTCAATTAGCTCTCAATTAACCAGTTGTAAAGAAGGGTAACCTATTAAGTGCATCAGAAACATTATAGACACTGAATACATTTAAAAACCAGTAAAACACGCCGCTATATTGAGGTAAATCAGGTGTAAACATTTCTTAGTGCAACAAAAACAAAATACAAGATATAAAAAAACTGTTTGTAACAATAAAAACTAATAAAAATGATAAACACTATGAAGTTGAACTGTTACCTTCGTGTAAAACACTATAACCTCAAAGTGAATTTAGAACATCTAGGAAATTTCATCTAGTAAGACTCTTGAGCTTAAGGACACTGCTGATTGAACACCCTTCATTCAAACCTGGCGTGTTGTATGCATTTAATCTAATCTGCCATCCCAGCTCTAATTCTTCTAACTTTAACGGGGTTGGACCACCTCTAAAGTTCTGAAACACTTGATCGATGATAAGGAACTTAAAAGTGTGATCAGGGTGTAATAAAGTGTATTTAGCTAGTGCATTCTCAGGCTTCTGTTTTCTAATAGCATAAATGTGTTCGTAAATACAGTCAAAAGACGCCTCTCAGTTTTGCCTACGTAGTACGCTGGACAAGATTGGCACTGAGCTAAATAGATCACCATTATAGAGTTACAATTCACTCTAACCCTCAAGGCATACTGGTGGTCATGAATTGTGAATCTATTAGATTCAGTCACATGCTGACAATAACTACAGGCTTGGCATTTATACATACCAGGTGTCCTAACTTGTCCTGTTGGGTGGTGTTCCAAGAAAGCTTTAAGGTTCTTAGCTTTCTTGTATACTACCACAGGCTGGTCACCTAACTTCCAATAGACATTATTATCACTCTTGAATATTGCCCAATTTTTACATAGGACCTGAAAACAGTCCTTACTGTTAGAGTAGTATGTTGTAATGAAGGTGACACACGGTGTCTCAGGTTGCTGTGGAACATTAGAATTAACCACTAATTGGGTGCAGAGGTTGTCTGTTTCATTGTGTGGAGTGGACACACTTTCCAGGATTGGTCTATAAATATGGTTTAAATGTTTAACCGTCACTTCTTCAATAATCGCGTTGAGCATAAGGTCGGGGTACCCACGGTGTAAAAACATACTCCTCAAATGTCTACATTCGGCATGGAAATCTTTATCTAATGTTATAATACAGGCAGCCCTGACCAGTTGACCTTTAACTATTGCTCATTTCTGGTGGAGTGGATGACAGCTGGAGAAGTGTAAAAAAGAGTTGGAATAGGTAGATTTCCTATAAATAGTAGATGTAAATTTCTGGATATTGTGGTCCTTAGCAGGATGTCAAGGTATGGGATGAACTTTGTGTGGAAAGTAGAAGTGAACTTCAAAAAGCATGTGGAATCATTGAAGTAATCAACTAGTGACTGACTACTGATATGGTCACCGTCAAGTAAAATAAAGATATCGTCCAAATAGCGAGTATAAAAAATGATGTTGTCTTTAAATTCACAATTATTGAACACAAAGAGGTGTTCCCAGTGAGCTATAACCATATTAGCGACACTAGCACCACATGGAGAGCCTATGGCTACCCCGACCTTCTGGAGGTAAAAATTACCTCCAAACATAAAAAAATTGTTGCCCAGAACCAGATCCAACAATTCATGTACAATGTCCAACTCATTACTAGTGCTACCATGAAACCTTAATATTTGGTCAACCCAGTCCAGTGCAATGTCATGTGGAATACACGTATACACGTCTTTGACATCTATAGTGAGGAAGTTGTGTCTTGCGTTGTACTTTAACTTGTTAATTTTATCTAAAAATGACCAAGAATCTTTACATATCTGGGTGATTTTAACCAAATATTTCTGTAGAATAGTATCCACAACTTTCGGACAAGGGTAGGTGGGAGAACCCCTACCATCTATGAGTGGTCTCATAGGGGGGGTGGTTGTTTAAATCCTTATGTATTTTTGGGATACCAAACATACATGGAAATCTGGGATACACTGTTAATATGTAATTAAAGGTGTTCTGCGTAATCCTTTCCCTCTATGTACAGCTCTTCTATAGAGTTTTTGATAATGTTGTAAGCCTTGTTAATTTCAGAACATGAACTGGCTAAGTAGGACACGCTGTCTAATAGTTTGAACATCCTTTCATTATAGTCATCCCTGTCAAGCACAACCAACCCCCCCCTCCCTTGTCAGGTTTACAAAAGCGAATGTCATGGAATTTAATGAAATCAAGACATTCCTTTTCTACATTCAAATTCACACCAGAAAGTGGTCTATGTAGTGCTGTCTGGTACTTATGACGAATGTCAAGTTCACAAATAAGTTCAAAGACCTGTAGTAGTGGATGTAAAGGGGGATTGTAAACACTAGGGATCCTAAAATTGTTACTGTCAGTTGCATAAATACTGCCCATCATGAGGTGAAGGTTAAGTTTTCTTGTAAACAATTTCAGGTCAATTAGTGTTTTAACCAAGTTGAATTTCTGGGCTGTAATGTACGTGTGACCCTTAGAGAGTAACTCGGTCACCTCAGGTGTAATGTCTACTGTAGAAAAATTGTAAACACTAAAATCCCCATTCACATTAGTCAATATGACTGGGGGGTTGGTCACCTAATTGCTGATATCACAACATCAGAGAGTGCACATTACACAATTGATTTGAGGTGTCCATACTATAGTTAAGTAGCTGAGGTATATGTGCAGCTGAGGTTTAATTTTGACATCCGATGAATAACATATTTTTTAACAGTAGATAGTATGATGAACAAGCAGTGGAAATATCAATAACTATTTGCAAATTAGATGAGAATTCACCGTATTTAATTGCTGATATCACAACATCAGAGAATTAGAATACAGCACATCACTTCAGAAAAATTTGACAATCATAAACAGTAACAGCATGTAATATCTACCAGTGTAGTTTATTCCATACATTGTTCAGCATCAAGAAATGCATACTGTTACAATGTGCATTTGTATTATACACCTGTTCAACTAAAACAGTATAATGCTGAATGGTAGATATTTAACATCAGATAAAAAATAACAGGATTGGTTTTGGACTAAACAGTTGTAGAAAAAGGTTGTCAATGCTGTATTAAATAATCCGCTAAGGTTGTTTACAACAGAATTACTTGTCAGAAATAATCTACTAGTTTCATAACAAATGCTGAAACAGTAATAGAAGAGCCAGTAATAGAAAAGGCAGGCTATGCATAACAAGACATCAGCGAGCACCACTTCTGGACATATAAATTTGTCATCAGCTGTATTTTTGGAACAGGTAACAACACAATAACTTACACATAAAAAGTCCAGCTAAGAGTGCTACACCAGTTACACAGATATGTCTATCATTTAAGTTGTACTTAAAAAAAATAATGATTATTTTCTTAACAATACACTGCTTATAACTCAAAAGTGGAATTTTCCATTCATCTGTAATATTATTCACATTAAATTAATGATCATACCTTTCAACATCTTAGAGCAAAAAATATGGACAGAGCCATAAATAATGGGAAGACAAAGGCCCAAAAATAGGGGCAATCTTTAAATAGTGCTCTTACAAACTAAGAAAACTGATAGAATGGCGGTTTTGCTTTAGCGTGAAATATTTTTTTTCTCAAAATGTTTTTATTGTATATTATAAATCAGTAACAAAAACATTATAACATTATACATGGAAATTACATTAAAACATAAAACATATATTACATTAACAAAGCAGGAAATTTCTGAAGGTTATGAAGTCTGAAACTCAGATGTCAGTCATTATTTTCTGTCTTCAAACTTTAATGACTATCCAATAATATGTCAGAAAATCACAATTTTCTAAAAAATGGACCAAAAATATAAAGCAAAAATCTGGATATTCTATGAAAATTTGTACAGTTGAGAGGTATGTTAATGAAAACTGCAGTTACCTTGCAGATATATTGTGGGTAGTTTTGCATTAGAATTGGTTTGTTTGATTCTGCAAGCAAAAGTAGCTGTTTAACAATGTTATGATTCTTTCTGAGGAAATAATTTTTTACAGTTAGAAAACATACATCTCTCTCTACACTGCTTCTCCAGCCCCTGCATCCACTTGATGCACAGGGCCTAAATCTTGGCACTGTCCTTATCATCTGCAAAAAGAAAAAAAAATACTAGTGTGGAAGGATTCTGGCAGTTGATTATATATTGTTTGATATTTAAAAATTAACAATAAAGAATGTTAAGCATCAAATGTTCTAGAGCATTGACGTGACAAGCAAGTTCACATTTTGCACATTCAATCATTGCTGCATCACTGCCGATAATTCACACGAGAAGTAATGTATACAAACTGGACAAACACAGTTCAAACCTATAACTCTCATCTAAGCTTGCATTCCAACACTGACACCTTCCTCCCAAGATAATTTCTTGGCTGTGAGTGCATGGATTTATTTAACTTAAAAAACAGAACTCTGACTATACAGGGAAGATTCTCAGACATGGATCAGTAAAGTTGAAGTAAAATGCCACCTTTAAATATGTGCTGTGCATTTGAATTAGAACATGATGCAATCCTGACTGAATGTCATCACACTAGTCAGAGAGCTAAACAAAATCTGTAACAATGCAGAGTTTATAATCTGATGCAGTGCAATAGAACCTATGTATGCATTTGACAGACATATATAGACTGAAGAATAGGTACATCACTGTTGTAACATACATCGCCATATCATTTATGTTGGGGGATCAGTCAATGTTAAAATACAACTGAATATGCTTTGCCAATAGGGATGTACAGTTAAGATATATATGTATTGGCAATAAGATACACATTCAGCCATAGTGACAGAACTGGGATGTTTCTAGAAACTTTGTGGATATTGGAGATATTCATATTTGTCTGTAAATTAAGCACTAGAGGCTTTAATGCACCTCCTGCATATCTGATATTTAAAACAGCTATACTACAGAACCGAACAAGCTAGTATAATAACTAATATATCTGATTGTAATTAGTCTTTGCTGAAATATAGAGATAACATCAATGAGTCAAACCCACATTTCTCCATGAGACATTTATATTGGATTATTGCTTAATGGGTTTAGCTAAGTGACAGAAAAAAAATCACCCCATCATACAAGATTACTGAGGAATGTTTCAGAATGTAGTGGGTAACAGGGACATGTGTAGTCATCTGAAGCCTAAACTCTGTAGGCATTAATGCACAATGTAATTTCTAGATATGTTAAAAGCTGTTCTGCATATCTGAACAAGGAATTAACTTATATTTTTGCTCTGATACAGAAGTATCAAATTGAAATATAAATATTCCATACCAAGATTTAAACCCAAATGTATTCCTATGACATTCATATTGACCTAGAGATCAGGACTTTGAGCAAACAGACAGCACAATTCCTTACAACATACAGCACTATTTCTATGCCATTATGACATATTCCACTGTATAACAGTAGTGTGTCTTAGTGTTTAACTGTTTTATAATGTAGAGATTAATAATGTATGTCTGTATTACTCAGCATTCACACATACAGACATATACTCTCTGATGCTTGTTGAACCATTATGGTAACAGAGAAATGTGTAGTCCTCCAAGGTCTAAGTGCTATAGCCATCAGTGAAACACGGCCATTATATATATTTACAAAAGATTACTGTATACTTGCCAAGACACTAGAGTGCTTAAATTGCATAGGATCAACATCAAATACATAATCTGCAACATTTAGAAAATGATTTGCAATTGGCTTTGCACCCAAACACAGGAGATCATCCATCTATGTGACTCATTACTTAAACAGTTGAACTTAATGACACATCTGCTCATTCCTTCTTGTAATAAGAACATTTATGGCATATCATTCACAGCTATATGTTTATAAAGTTAAGCACATTAGTATTATTGTTATCAATGCAGACACCAATGAAGTTAACTTTAAACATTCCTATAAACACATGCAGCTAAGCAATACTTTTATTATAATGCAGGTGTTAAGGTGCAGTTGATGAAATGTAATGTAGGTATCCACAGGATGGTGTCAAAACTCTGTGCCCCTTCAGTGAAGTTCATCAGCATGCCTCTGAATTAGGTAATTGTAGTGGTGATGGACTTACATGCCAGTCTGAAAAATCCCAGTGTATCTGCAGTGCTCCCTCACAATCTGGTTTCAGATCTCTAATATTGAGCATCTGGGTGGTCTCTCCCTCCATCCATTTCAGAGCCTGGACATGTCAAAGCTTCCTCACAGTTGGCATCTTCACTTCTGAAGTGTGTGGTTGTCCTTCAGTTGTCTTGATTTACTCTGCAATGGCTTCAGATCCTTTACAGATAAGGAAATGGACTGTTTCATGTGATAAATGTGTGACATGAAATATTTAGACACTGCTTTCATATCCATTATGTTATTAAATACATGACACTAATATGCATGATATAGGATTTTTTTCACCTAACTCACATCAATAAGGGGGAGCAGAGCAAAACACTTAACTAATGCGTATAACATCATCATGTCAATTGTCAGTCTCTATAAAATGTATAACGTACATATAACACTGTCTTCCAGATGTCAAACTGAAATAGCGGTGACAGTTTTACTCCACATGAGAATGCTATTTATTTTATTTTATATTGCATTTGTTTACTGGGAAAGGCTGACTGGACAAGCTGTCCTTTTTCAGTGGAGGCATGGGGAGATAAGGTCCACAAAAAAAAAGGGTTTCAAGTTTCTTCCCACCCCAAATTCAGAATAATGGATACACTTACTGAATTAAAATTATACACAAGTAGAATTTTTCTAATTGATGTGGATGTTAGGAATACCAGTGAGAATGATGGTTCTGTTTCAATTACTCTGCCTAGTCACAAACTGCTTAAGAAAGAGGATACACAACCCACATTGAACAGTACATTAGCTGTTTTTGAAAATGCTTGTGAAAAAGAGTTTTACAATTTGAATAATTTTTTGGGATTTTGCATGTCTAACTTAATGAAGGAGGAAAGGGACGTTATGAAAGAACTAAGAAATAACGTTTCTATCAGAGTTATGAAGCCAGGCGAGGGTGGGGAGATTGTTATAGTTGGGAAGGATGATTATGTTTGCAATATTTAAAACTGGTTGCAGGATAATGAAAAATGCAGTATTGTTTTGAAGAATGAGATTTTTATTGCTTATAGGAAGATTGATTTGTTTTTAGAGGATGCATTAATGGAGGTCATTATTGATGTTGCTATATATAGGTTTTTAATTAATAAATCTCCCTACATTACAACTGTGTTTGGTATATCCAAAACACATAAAGATATTTTTTGTCCTCCATATAAACTTATTGTTTTGGTAAGTAACTCTAAGACATACCATTTGGCTGTTTATATCGTATTTTGAAAGACAGTATTCCATCTTAAAGACTCATGAGAATTTTTGGATAAGATTAAAATGCACATTTTGAGAGTGGGTAGTAGTTTTTCTACTATCGATATAGTTGATCTTTTCTCGTCCATTCCCCATTCCTAAGGTCTGGAATTATTTTCTGAGGATTGGATCTTAATACATTGGCTGGCCCTACTGTAAACTTTATTGTTAAACTTATGGAATCAGTGCTCACTAACAATTTTATCACTTTTGAGGATAAATTTTATAAACAAGTCAAAGGGGTGGCTATGGGGGCAAGTTGTGCCCCCATGCATGCTAATTTGGTTTTATATACTTTGGAAAAATGGTATATTTTCACATGTTCCTATTTACCTAGATGGTTGAGTTATTTTTAATATTTGGATGACATATTTATTTCATGGAATTAATGTAATATGGAGCTTCATGCACAATTTTTGTCATATTTAAATATATTTAAATACACTAACACCTTTTTTCATTTACTCATACTTTTGAGATAGAGTCTTTTAATTACTTGGATATTACCATTTTTAAGGATCATATCCAAGACATTATATGTTCTAAAGTCTAAATAAAGCCTACTTTTTCTAATAGCTTTTTAGACTATTGTAGCTGTCACCCACAGTATGTTAACACAATATTTTTACAAGACAGTTAGGGCAGCATCTATGTGTTCTGATTTAGTAAATTTTACAGTTGAAGTAGACATTTTAGCTATTTTTTTTTTTTTTTTTATGGAAAGAGTTTACCCCAAACAATTTTTAGATAGAATAGCAAGTGACATGGTTAAAAGGTGGGGTGCAAAATACAGACCTTTATTAGTTCAAGATAATTCTAAAATGTTGGTGTCACAAGATATTTCATTGAGGAATGCTGATACAGACCCCACAGTTAAATACATGCATGCTTTAGCAATCACTTATAATAATTTTGTTAATCTTATTAAAGAAATTGTGAATATAAATTGGAATATTTTAAGAGGGATGAAAGTATTTAAAGGATTTTCTGGATGGCACAGTGGTGGGGTGGTAGCATTGTCACAGCAAGAGGTTCTCTGGTTAAACTCTCGGCTGGGGTGCCTTCTGTGTGAAATCTGCATGTCCTACCTGCATTCACGTGGGTTTCCACTGGGTGCTCTGATTTTCGCCCATGTCACAAAAACATGCACCTGGAGCGTTTCTCCCCAGGCTTCTGCTGCAAATTGGCTTTGTTCCAAGTCGGACTTCCCTGGTAGGCAAATGTTAAATAAATTAATTTTGGACCCTGAGCCCAAATTTGTACTTAAGATGGGACGTGACCTCAAATTTTTATTTGAAAATTTTTGTAATTCTTTGAATTTTTTAAAAGAAAAAAAACAAAAGGGTCACTAGGAAATACAGTGCATGCCACCAATATCATTTTATTATGGTGGAAACTATATTAGCAATTGGTCAACCACCCATTATTATAACTTTTAGCAATGGTAATTGTTCAACTAAGGGGGTTGTGTACATTGTAGTATGTCAGAAATTATATCATTTTTATTTGGGTAAAACAGAACATCAACTCAGGAGAAGGATATATGAACATGTACATGCAATAAGTAGAACTAATAAGAATAATTCCCTTTATAGGCATGTTCAGAAATGTTTAGGCTTCACTAGGTTTTTATTTGGTATAGAGAAAATTGTTCCTCAGGATATCAGAGGGGGTAACTGACAAAATCAATCTGAACTAAATGAATTATTTTGGCAGCTTACATTGAATGCCACCAATGATAAAAGGCTTAATGACTGTATTTATATTGTTCCAGTTTTAAAAAACAAAGCTGTTCAGTTATGATTTTAATATATGATCATTCTTGTAAGAAAAGCGCAGTCTGGATCTGAACTGTCTGCAAACAGCTAAAGTTAACTTTGAGTATGTGTCTACCTGTTTGAGCCAATATTCATTTTCCCCTGGAGAGCATTCTGCTTTGGCTTGTAAGCAGCCCCCCCACCACACACACACACACACACACACACACACACACACACACACACACACACACACACGCACGCATGCACGCATGCACGCACACACACACACACACACACACACACACACACACACACACACACACACACACACACACACACACCTTCCACTTTCTCTCTTATTCCCTTCTGTTACCCAATAGTATCCATAACTGATCAATACTGTGTGTTTGTTAATTTAAACTGAGACCACAGTAGCCTACTGATACAAGGTTATCTATATTCTTATTCCTGTCATTTAGGGATTTTTTGTCATTGCTTTATTTTAGAAAACAAGACAGGGCTTAATTATGTGGTTCTCTTGCAATTACATAATTTAAGTTAATAGATCACGTGATTGTTTTACTAATTATGGTGGTTATAAAATGATTGGTTGAATGTTTTATGGCTGTTCTGAAGAAGTCCTGGTTTGTAGGATGAAAGTGCTCAACTGTCTATATTTTATTTTATTATTTGGTGTGAATAAAGTGGTTTTACTTGGACATATTGGTGCTTTGGCTAACTCCATTCAATTTTGGAATAACTGGGATTATGCAACTATACCCATTTAATGGGCTCCATTGGCTCAGCAACCTTTCATGAGCTTGTTGTTTTTTACAAAAATAAAAACATGACAGAAACACATACAAAGGTTATAGAAAAAGACAAGTTATTAGATTAGTTATATAGGTAAAAATTGCATATAAGATTTTGTATAATTTCAGTATTGCATATTTTTGTAAAAAACAATAGAGAGTATAATTTAACAACAATCAGAAGGATAAGATTTAGAATAGATATAGAGGTAGAAATCACATATAACATTTTTTATAATTTCAGTAACATAGTTTTTATAACAACAGTCTTTGTGCCTAAACATACAGTATAAAATGTAACAGCAAACTTAGACCCTGTTTTGAAGGAACACATCTGAGATATGAAATTCAGTGGAGGTAAGTGTTTTGTAATAATCTTTACCAGATCAAGGTGGATTAACTTAAACATTAGGTGTTCTTAGCCTAGGCTGCTACAAGAGCTTAACCAAGTTTTGGTTAAATGTGCTTTAAGCATCTTTGACTTTAGCTATTGCAGAACTGTTTTTTATGTTTATTGGGAGAGAATTCCATTGGTTAGGTATGCAGGGAGAGCAAAGAGCTTCTGCAGCAGTGTTGTTAGCTTTAGTTATCATTAGTAGTGATTTCTTGTTAGAACAAAGGACTCAGTTGGCAGAGTATGTTTGCAGGATGTTAAGGAGGGCAGGAAGTTTGTCTGGTTGGTAGAGTAATTGGTAAGCTATGGACAGTTGGCTGTAGACCAGGAGGTTGGGAAATTGCAGCAAATTTAGTTTTTGTAGTGCTAGGTAATGATCTGATCTGCAAGTAGATTCAGTGGCAAACCTGGCAGTTCTATTGCAGCAAGTTTTGAGTTTGTTTTGATCTGATTCCATGATGTCAGTGAGTTTTTGAGAGGCATATAAGAGTGTGGAGACTGGATGAGTTCTAGCCATGGTAGCATTTGGGTTATTTGTGAGGAATTGTTTGTGTCTATATAGTGATCTGAGTTTTTCTGAACTTTTTTATTGAGTGGGCTATGTGTAACTCAAATTTCATGTTACAATCTAAGATAAATCCAAGAAGTTTGGTATGGGTCGCAGGAGAAATGATTGTGTTGTTTGTTGATGATATATTAAAAGATGAGGGAGGGGCATTGGTTTTAGTAGTTGGAAAACCATAAGCTTTGTCTTATTGGGGTTAATAATGAGCTGAGGATTAGATAGCCATGATTGTACTTTTGAGAATAATTATTGGGTTATATGCTGTAGCTGGAGTGTGGAACTAGCGCATATTAGGGTAAAATCATCCATATGCTGGACCAAGGAAGCATGTGTAGTAGCAGTGTGTAGGTTGTTAGTGGATAGGATGAAGAGGAGGGCCCCCCAGGATGGAAACCTGAGGCGCTCGTTGAGTGACTGGTAGGAGGGAGGAGAGATTATTCTGTCATTTGGCTGCTTGCTGTCATCTGGCTATGTAGTCCTGGAACCGTGTTATAGCGGTGAGGCTAAGATTGAGATTGGATAGAACTGAAATGTGATTGTTACATGAAACATTATCAAAAGCCTTGGATAGACTGAGAACTATGGATGAAACATTTTTAACTTCACTTCTGTGATGATTTACTGGGTTAGTAAAGGCCATCAAAGCAATTGTAGTGCTATGTCTTGGCCAAAAACTGTGCTGAGTATTGGAAAGAAGATTGTTAGTCAGGAGATAGTTAAGTAATCAAGAATGAATGCATCTTTGTAAAATTTTGGATATCAAGATTAATATTAAGATATTATAATTAAGGCTCTGTGATAGCATTGCTGAACCCTCCTTGGACAGATGAGAAATACTGTCAGGAGCAACAAGGTTTGGACTTAACTGACTAACATGATCAATGCTATTATTGGTCATAAATCATTCCATGAGGCCTGTCGACGACATTGTGTGGACATGATCCTCCATGCTGCTAACCAAGTACTGCAATATGAGAGGTCCAGAAATGCCACTGGAAGGGGTTGAACATTAACTCCCCCAGATGATTTCATTCATTATTTATTTATTTAACTTTTTTTTTACGATATCATGATTTTTCTGGCATCACATCATACTACCAGTTGTGATCTGTGTATACACAGTCAAGGTATTGAACCTGGTGTTCCAGGGTGTATATGTGAGTCATAATCTTAAAACCATTGCACCATATACAATACTTCAATCTTTAACTGAATATCCACATTTTTCATGCTTGCCATATTATTTTGCTCAGCAGCACAAATGCATAGTGAACATAGTCACACATGGGAGGTGGACTCCCAAAATAAATATCACTGCATATTCTGTTAATAACATAATATATACTAACACTTAAAGGCAACATGCGTGATATTTATCTTTCTCAGTGACATAGGTCCATCAACATTAGTACAGCATGGATCCATCTCACAGAAGTGTCTCCATACGCTTTGATTGTGATCTATAGCTGACTCTGCTTGTGCCACCTCTCATGACAATGGATTATGCTCATGAGTTAATTTGTTTATGCCATTCTATATTACAGAGATATCATCACAACTACAGAAAGACCAGGTGTTGTTGGCCACATTGTTTATAGGGTACAGCATATTTGAGCTCAACTGTGATGTATGTTATTCATGATGTTTTTTCCATACATCTGGACATCTGGACAGCATGCACACTGTTTGTCATGTAAGTGTTTCCATATCCTGTTAGTTTTAGTGTACATGTCCTTTGCCTTTGCTTGCAGTCATGACTGTGGAACATTCCCACATATTGATTTTAATTTGCCTTATCACCCTACAGGCTCTACATTACCACTGATGATAGACTACCCAAACAGGGATGGCGTAATTGGTAAGACATTCCATAAGTTTACTGCATGTCAGTATTAATGATCATGTTTGTGTACTTCCTGATTACTGTACTCATCATCAGCTCCCTAGAGCAACAATATTCACAACAGATTGCCAAAAGGTATGAGTCTATATTATCTTGTGTATGTTATTCCTCTATTGAAATGCAGCACAATGGCAATCATTTGCTTACTGATGATGTATTGCTTATGTTTTCCCATGACACTTTTAGTTCAAGCCACACCTCTGGGGGTGGGGTCCCACCAGAACACGTCAGGTATGTTGTACCATTTCATTTATGCCTAATTGTCAGCTGTGTGCAAAATGCAGCATACATAAAATCTCTCTGTTATATTGGGTCCATGTACCTCGCGCAGGCATGTCATTCTGGTAAGTCCATATCCCCATTGACATTGTAGTCATATAGTTGGCCCATATATCATTATTAAGCTATATCATGTATTGTTTATACATGCAATTAACCTGTGTCATCTGCCTCTTCTTGTAGTCTGTATACCGCCTACCTCCTCCAGTAGCCCATCCACTGATCCCGAGATGGGATGTGGAAGTGGATAACTGTGATAGCAGAGCTCATGGCACACAGGCCACAGATTTGGATTTATTGCCAGCCTAGAACAGAACAGCTGTGTGGATCATGCTGCAGCCTCAGGTATTGAGGATGATGTGGCCAGTATTTGGATGATGTGGTGCTAGTAACTGATGGACAAGATAATGTCCATGGGCCACTGTCAGGTGATGAGTTTGACTCTTTTCCACAACTGAGATGTGCTGTCTGTAGTGCCTATCACAAGACATGCAGAAGTGTTTCTGCTGTGCACTAATGTGTATCGGAGGGTGTCCACCTGCCATTACAGGTGAATAAACATTCCCAGCAATGTCATGGAGCTGTCCTTTGCACTCTCGTTCATGCAACAGATCTGGTAGTATGCCAGCAGCATGTGTTGCATGAAGGTCAAGAACACTGACATAGTGAGATCATCGTTACATTGGTTGCACAGCATGACTGCTGCATGCTACATTGAAAGTCTTGTTGTGGCTGTATTAGAGCAGAGCCATTGTACTAACTGGGTATTTTGTGCTCTAAATGTACAAGGCAGAGTAGTTCCAGTGGGCAGAGGCTGACCCCCCCTCTTATTAGACCCACACTTGGCCATTAGACATTGATGTCTCTACGGCAGCATGCACACTTATCTGCTGATAGCCATTCTACTGTGCCCAGCAGGGATGTCCAGATGGTCACATCACAGTCATGTTACATACCACACTATACCTGCAAGTGTCACCAAATCTAATAATTCTGTTTAGTAACATGGGGTGAGCATTTCTGGACATGCCAGTGGCAGCAAGGAGCATGATGTGAGCCATTCTCGTGGGCAGCATAGACTGTGTTAGTGCAAAACTGACAGTTGATCCAATGTGTGTCCTGCTGTGTCATTCTGACCATATGGCAATGATGAACACTGTGCTGACCACTGGCATAGTAATGTGTCTGTGGTTGTTGACATATCTGATGCCACAGAAATTCCTTATATTTTTCTTTGCATATGTGGTAGATTCATTTGTGGATATGTAGTACATGATTGACAATGGCATATGTTAGTGATGATATTGCCAACAATAATGCACTATTTGATGCCACTCTTTAATGTTTACATCTTTGTTAGAACAAATATGATTGCCACTTTCCTTACAGTCTGCCTTGTTTACAATCAGACATACACAGCTGTGCATCTGAATGCATACCTGTGTCATGTATGGCACTTTGATATGGTTATGCACATGCCTAACACCAGAACTAACCAACTTTCTGAGTAGCTTTTTCCATTTTCAGTCTCCATGCTTACCTGTACTTCCCAAGTGTGCCTTTCCATATCTGACTGAATTTGCAGATAGATGAATATATTCTTGCAGGTATACTGTGTGGTCAGTGACATTGATGCTCTGCAAGTTTTCACATATATTATATTGAAATGACCCACATTACAACAATTCCATGTGCAGTTGAGGCAGTACTGTAATTGTATGGACAGTGTTTTGTGCATCAGTGTGCTGATGCATTCCCATGCATGTCATGAACCTTTGTTTCTTGTGAGTATACCTTCTGAACAAGTAATGCTGTATGGTATTACACTGTATAAAGATAGCCTACATGTCCACTGACTACCTTGGTTCTGCACATCTCCAGCTTCCCACACATATGGCTGTGTGTTCCTCTTTGGTGATGTACTTTGCAGGTGGTCTTCCTGGACTGCTGTTTCCTCTTAATGTTTTGTATGTGTTCATAGTGTGATTGATGTTATGTAGCATGTTCAGTGTGTACAACTGATGCGTCATTTCCATTACTTGTAAACTGTGCTGCTGTTTTGGGGCAACATATAAACATCGATGTTTACTCTGTCAACTGTGGTCAGTCATGACTCAAAGTTGTGTGTCAGACACTGCTGTGTGGCATGATCTAGGACTTGTGTCTGCATCCTCCATCACTTACACCTATTTCTTCTACCTCCTGTGTTCTCCTGATCCTCCTCTAATTTGTCATCTATATTTTTGTATATAGAAGCATGTAATGTGTTTAAAGAGGGCTGGAGGTTTGTTCCAGCTAATTGAGCTGATAAATGTGACACTATCAATTGTTTAAGGGATTATTTAAAAAAGATGTACTTAAAACTTTTGCAAACCAATTATTTTTAACCCTCCTTTAAGAGCTGAGCTCGACGCTTTTTTAAATGTTACCAAAATGCAGGTTATTGAATTACTAAAGATTAAGCCATTGCATAAATATTATAATCTTTCCTATATAGAGAATGCAGATTTTTACAGTTTGTTTAACAATTATAGTATTATTATCACCAAGGCAGATAAAGAAATGCCATTGCGGTTTTAGCTAGAGATATGTATAATCATAAAATGTTAGAATTATTAGCTGATGATTGCTTTTACAAACCTGTATCATTTTTGAGATTAAGAAGGCATTTTCTCGAATAGATTCTTTTATGAAAGATTGGTTATGCAGTGGAAGGATTAATAATGAGTTGTGTATTTTTAAGTGTTGAAAATTCTAGAAAAAGTCGGATTTCTGGCCTGCCCAAAATCCGTAAACCAAATTCCATAAAATATTAGACAATCCTAGTTTAGACCAATTTTTGCCAGTGATAAAAGCAAAAAAGAGGCTATGGCAATTTATGTGGACCAACATTTACAAAAAGTAGTTAAATTAAACAAATCATACATTAAAGACACTTTTGATTTTATGAAAAAAAAAATTGATAATTTATCTGTTTGTGAAACTGATTTATTAGCCACTTTGGATATCAAATCACTGACCTGTTATTCCTGATTTGAAGCATTTTTCAACTAATGATGTATATTTATTAACGAAAACAAGGCCAGGCTAGTCAGGCTTATAGGGCGATAGTTACCAGGGCCAGTTGTGGCCACTCCTTTGTGGAGAGGAATAACCGTTGGTGTGCACCATTCTATGGGCATGTAGCCTGTGGAGAGGCTAAGGTTGAACAGCGTGTTTAGGTGGGGGGTTAGTTCGTTCTGTAGTTTATGCAAGATGCAGTCTGGGACACCATCTGGTCCCACTGATGCTGTGTTTTTGGCTTTTGAAAGGGCTGTTTTCACCTGTGTGTCTGTGATTTTTGGGACACTACACTTTTCTGGTATTGTTGTGGGCCCTTTTGGAGGTGAGAAGGGGGTGAAGTTTGCACTGAATCTATCTGCCAGGATGTTGGCAATATCAGTAGATTCTGCTATATTTTGTGCTATTGTGCACTAGTTCAGTGCATATCTGTGAGTTGCCACTTAGATTCTTAACATAGCTAAAGAAGGCTTTGTGGTTATCTTTTGAATCCTTGGCTATTTTTCTTCCGAAGTTAGCCTTGGATGATTTCACGAGGGACCTTAGTTTCTTACTGATACTGATCAGGGATGTCTTTCCTTCTTGGGATTTGCTTTTTTTCTGAACTAGTTTCCTCCTTCTATTGTATAGCCTGTTTATTGCAGGGGTCCACCAAACTGGTTTCCTTCTCTTAGAGGAGTGAGTCTTGGTTTTGCTAGGGATGGCATAATCCATGCATCCTTGTAGGTGCTCATAGAGTACATTTGTAAAGGTTTCTGCATCTTGGGCAGCATTGTCCTTTAACGTGGGGGGTGTGAAACTTACCACCACTGTCTTAAGTAAGGTGAAGTTTGCTTTAGAAAAGTTTATTCCTGTGGTTTCCTTATTTAGGGGTGGTGGTGGGGTGTGGGCATCCAGAGTGATTAGTTTATGGTCTGATCTACCCAGTGACAGGTTGACCTCCAGTATGGAACACCTGTTGCCCATTTTGGTGATGACCAGGTCCAATATTTTTTCACCTCTGGTAGGGGAGATTACCATCTGGTAGGGGAGTTTATCAGCTGATCCAGGGCATTTGAGTTGATGAGTTCCAGGAAGCACTGGGCCTGGGAATTTGTACTTGAGTAGTTTTCCCAGTGAATGGCAGGGTAATTGAAATTGCCTAATATCAGGGTGTTTGGTAGGACCATCATGTTTCCAGTGTCTCAGGAAAGGTGGAGTGGTGGTCCTGAGTCATGGAGGTTGATCTGTAGCAGGTCACAATTTGCATTGCAGATTTGCCCGATGTTAGTTGCACATGGATGATCTCAGAGGTATCATGCTGCGCCACTAACCTGGAGGTGTAGGATTCCTTGATGAATATGGATACACCCCCTCCTTTTGTGTTTCGGTCCATGTTCTGTGGCTGAAACGTGTGGTATGAGGTGTAGCCTGGTAGTGTTGGGGTACTCTCTGGAGCCTTGAATCAGGTTTCAGTTACTGAACAGATGTCGACGTTCTCCATACTGAGGAGTGCTTTGAGCACATGCATTTTGAGATTTAAACTCCTGACGTTGAGTAGCATAACCCTCAGTTTTTTGTTAATTGTGCTGTTTATAGAGGTGGGTTTGACTTTTGAGCCTTGCCTAAAAAAGGCACTATGGGGGGCAGCAAGAGCCTTGGCCAGTGTTTGAAAGCCTAGGGGTGACAGGTGCAAGCCCTCTCTTGCGAAGCAACGCGGCTTGTTGAGCATGTCATCCCAGATTGTCAGACACTGGATCCCCTTTGAATGACACCAGAAGCTTAGCCAATTGTGGAAATTGATAACTTTTTCTTTATACTGAGTTATCATTCTTGGTGAGGGAAGGATGCTACTCAGGATCAGGGTCATACCAGACTAGGCTACGTGATCATAGAGCTCTTCCATGTCTCTTTTCATGTAGTCCAGGGAGGTACGTCTCAGGTCATTCACACCAACATGAACAATGACAGAGTCATATTTGTACTTGTTCTGGAGTGACCTGAATGCTTGTATTATGTGGCGGATTCTGACTCCTGACAGGCAGCTAACAGTAACCTTCTGCTTGGCCCAGCCTAGTTAGTGGGACGTCAGTGTGCCTGACTATAGAGTCACCTATTACTAGTGTGTTAGGTATGTTATTTCACCTTAAGGGCTGTGATTGTGTGGC
The DNA here is from genome assembly GCF_019279795.1 of Protopterus annectens. NCBI lineage: Eukaryota > Metazoa > Chordata > Ceratodontiformes > Protopteridae > Protopterus > Protopterus annectens. Next base: position 707,585,608 of record NC_056731.1, read on the forward strand.
ACACTGATTTTGTGTTTGATGTGTTGTCTGGTTTGTGACGGGAAGTGTAGGTTGTTTGGGTGTCTGCTTTGTAGGTCTCTGATGCTTTTGCAGGTTTTTATTTAGAGCCTCCAAGTATGATTTTGTGTATTTATGTGTATTTTTTGCCAGTGCTGTTTCAGCAGGTCTGTGTGCGGCTGGAGTTGTGGTGCAAGTGTTAACCTTCTCCTCTTGACTGTCTGTTCCAGTCTTGGGTGGAGACAGCTTAGCTTCCAGTTTGGCTGTATAATTGCATCTCTCACATTTGTTAGTGTTTTGTGGTAGGAGGAGAGGGTTGTCTGTGTACATGAGGCAGTTGTAACATTGCCTCAGGATACCTAGAGTCACCAGCTGGACTGGAGAGTACACCTGACATTGCCCTTTGGTCATGCCTGAATAGTAGGGTGAGCTGCTTGGTCGCTTGGTTGGTGAAGGGTGAATAAAGAGCCTTGCCCTGCTGGGCAATCAGTGTCAGGGTATATTAATGCTTGCTATTAGGTCTGAGCAATTGCTGGGCTGTAATATGCTTTTTGAGTGCTTAGGTTGAGAGTTAGACTAGTTTCAAGGGAAAAAGTGAAGAGGAGACTTATTGGAGCCGGGAATAATTTAACCGTAGCTAACCGGCACTGCCCGGTGCGCAAAACCGTGCAAATGTGTTTTTTATAGTAGGGAAATGAGAGATAGAAATTAGCCCAAAATGGAAAATAAACTACTAACTTCTGGGCTGGAACCACTCCTCCAGGGACAGATAGGTTGCTCAAAGCTCTCCTCTCTCACATTTGAACAGAGAAACTTCCTTTTATCCAAGTAAGGTATGGGCAACTCAGAAACTAGTATCACAGCCCTGAATTCAGCACTAGCCTGAAAACTGGACTATACTAGCTTAGAAAGGGGGGAAACAAGGAATTTTTTTTTTGTTTTTTGTTTTTTTTTAAAAGATAAGGCTTTTTTTGTTTTTGTTTTTGAAAAGATAAGGCAAAAAGGTAAAAATACATCTAAAACAGCTTTAAACGACTGCAAACGATCAGAAAAGGCTATCACATTTTAGTGTGTAACCTATAACAGTTAAACAAATTATTTAAACAAAAAACTTTTTAAAAGTGCAGGCAGTCAAATAAGTATAATATGTGAAAAAAACAAGCTTTTAAATCACAATAAATGCTGGAAAATCTGTGTTTAGGCAGAAAACAGTTAAGTATAGCAAGAAAGTACAGAGAACTGATACTTAATCACTCCAAAGTATCTCTTCTAAGCTAGAAGGTTTGTATCAGTTTAAAGCTTTCTAGTGCTACCCAGTAGGTTAGTAACAGGAAAGATGGGAAACAAGTGCAGATGTGGTCTTTTAAACCAGAAAGTTGAAAGAGACAGACAAACTGTCCGAATGGTCAATAAAGTACAATTTCTGGGCCAAGAACCTCTCCTCTCATGGTAGACAGAATACCTAGTGCTTACAACTCCCACTGATAAGTTAGAAGGCTTTCCTCCAACACAGAAAGGCTTGCAGGGCTCAGAAGCTTACCAACAGTCCTGGATACAGCAACACTGTTTCTGGACTAGGCTAGCTACAGGACATGTGGGAAACAAGCGCAAGTGTGACTTTTAAACCAGAATGTTACAAGAGATGGAAATAAAACTGCCCAAACAGCCAATAGCAACAATTTCTGGGCCAGGAACCACTCCTCTTGTGGTAGATAGGCTACCTAATGCTTACCACTCCCACTGATAAGCTAGAAGGCTTCCCTCAAACACAGAAAGGCTTGAGGGGCTCATAAGTTTACAATGAGTCCTGGATACAGCAAATCTGTACCTGGACTAGACTAGTTACAGGAAAGGCAGAGAACAAATACAAACGTAGGCGTTTAAGCCAGCAAGCTGAAAGAGATGGAAAACTGCCCAAACAGCCAAATAAACTACAATTTCTGGGCCAAAACTCACTCTTCCCGTGGAGCATAGGCTACCTAGTGCTTACCACTCCTACCGATAGGCTAGAAGGCTTCCCTCCAACACAGAAAGGCTTGGGGGGATCAGAAGCTTACTAACAATCCTGAATACAGCAACTCTGTAGCCAGATTAGGCTAGTTATAGGAAAGGCAGGAAACAGGCAGAAGTGCGGCTTTCAATCCAGAAAGTTGAAAGAGATGGAAAAAACTGATCAAACAGCCAATAGCTACAATTTCTGGGCCAGGGACCACTCCTCTTGCAGTAGACAGGCTACCTGATGCTTACCATTCCCACTGATAAGCTAGAAGGCTTCCCTCCAGCACGGAAAGGCTTGGGGGGCTCAGAAGCTTACAAAGAGTCCTGGATACAGCAAATCTGCACCTGGACTAGACTAGTAACAGGAAAGGCAGGAAACACGTGCAAACAAAGGCTTTTAAATGAAGGTTGAAAGAGATGGAAAAGCTTCCCAAATGGCCAATAAACTATAATTCCTGGGGCAGAAACCACTCCTCCTGTGGTAGATAGGTTACCTAGTGCTTACCACACCCACTGATAAGCTAGAAGGCTTCTCTCCAACACAGAAGGGCTTGGGTGGGCTCAGAAGCTTACCAACAGTCCTGGATACAGCAAATCTGTACCTGGACTACACTAGTTATAGGAAAGGCGGGGACCAAACTCAAAACGAGCTTTTAACCAGAAAGAAGAAAGAGATGGAAAAACTGCCCAAATGGCCAAGGAACTAAAATTTCATGGCCAAAACCCACTCTTCTCATGGTTGATAGGCTACCTAGTGCTTACCACTCCCACTTATAAGCTAGAAGGCTTCCCTCCAACACAGAAAGGCTTGGTGGGCTCAGAAGCTTACGAACAGTCCTCGATACAGTATGTCTGTATTTGGACTTGATTAGTTACAGGAAAGGCAGGAAACAAGCTTAGAATTTTTAATTTGTTACAGAAAAGCATCTAAAACAGCAGTAAATACAATTCAAATTGTAGTGCAGGTCAGCACACCTGATGGTGTAGCAACAGTATGGCAAATACAGTTCAAATAAATGCAATTAAATTAACAAATGACTAAAAACCAAGTGCAGAAGGCAGTAAATTAGAAGGCTACTAACAAGCAGTAATAAGTGCAGAGTAAAAGCGACTGAACAGATAACAGCACGCAGTAAAGCAACTAAGACAGTTACAGTAAGAGCAGCTGAATAAAAAAAAAAAAAATATATATATATATATATATATATATATATATATATATATATATATATATTTATTTTATTTTATTTTTTTTAGGGAGGGAACAGAGCAGGATTAATAGGCTACAGGGGTTGTCCTTCCACAATTCTCTCTTTGTACACAGTAGGAGTGCCTGAAATCAGAATATGATCTCACTGCACTCAGTTGAGTGAGCAAATGAGATGGGCCCAGAAGGAGTATCCAAATACAAATCTACAACAGGGGTGGGCAATTTAAAAGCCGCCAACATTAACACCAAAACAAGAACAGGGAGGGTGGGTGGGGACATAACTGTAGAGAGACAGCCATAACTTCAGCTGAGTTAATATTCAGTGAAAACACAAATAAATAAATTAAATACAGTATTCTCTTGCGCCATAGCCAAATTATGGAACTCACTCCCACCCACAATTACCTCCATACCATCATGTACCCACTTCAAAACTTTACTAAAAGCGCAACTAAAAACATGCTGGCTATGCCCTTGCAACTCCCACTCTAATATCATCCACCCCATCCAACCACTACCTTTCTTTCCACTCCACTAACCACCTTGATTATAGCAAGCTCAGATGCTCATAAGCCAGTACTTATTATACAGCATGAACTTCTTCTTCTTGTAACATTTGTTAATGTCTGGTATGCACTTCACAGATAAAGATTCTAGTTGTCTACTGATGTACCATGTTCTTCATCTGTAAATATGTTGTAAGTAATTGCTATGTAAATTGTTATTCACTATGTAATCCAATGTAGATACTGTCTGTTTATTTTAACTGTGGAGCTTTTCTCCCCGGGCCTCCGCTGAAAATGGACCTACGTCCAGTCGGACACTCCCGGTCAACAAATTTAAATAAATAATAAATAAAAGTGTACTTAAATTCACTTATACATCCAGCTGATTTCAGGTAGATTTTAGCCGGCCAAAGCTATGATATTAAGCAGAGATAACTCAAAATGTACTACTTTTATAAGGCAAGACAGAATGTCAGTGATGAGGTGAAACTACCCCCCCACTGCTATCAATGGCTACACAGAATTTTTAAAAAGTACTCTGTAGAGAGACAGCCACAACTTCAGTTGAGTTAATATTCAGTGAAAAACACAAAGAAATAAATTAAATACAGTACTATGTGCAAAAGAGCAGATAAAAGTACATTTAAATTCACTTATACATCCAGCTGATTTCAGGTAGATGTTAGCCGGCCAAAGCAATGATGTTAAGTAGAGATAACTCTAAACGTACCACTTATATAAGGCAAGACAGAATGTCAGTGATGAGGTAAAACTACCCCCCACTGCTATCAATGGCTACACAGAAAGTCTAAAAAGTACTCTGTAGAGAGGCAGCCACAACTTCAGTTGAGTTAATATTCAGTGAAAAACACAATTAAATAAATTAAATACAGTACTATATGCAAAAGAGCAGATAAAAGTGTACTTAAATTCACTTAGATATCCAGCTGATTTCAGGTAGATGTTAGCCGGCCAAAGCTCTGATATTAAGCAGAAATAACTCAAAATGTACCACTTATATAAGGCAAGACAGAATGTCAGTGATGAGGTGAAACTACCCCCCACTGCTATCAGTGGCTACACAGAAATTCTAAAATGTACTCTCTAGAGAGACAGCCACAACTTCAATTGAGTTAATATTCAATGAAAAACACAAATAAATTAATTAAATACAGTACTGTATGCAAAAGAGCAGATAAAAGTATACTTAAATTAACTTATACATCCAGCTGATTTTAGGTAGATGTTAGCCGGTCAAAGCTCTGATATTAAGCAGAGATAACTCAAAATGTACCACTTATATAAGGCAAGACAGAATGTCAGTGATGAGGTGAAACTACCCCCCACTGCTATCAAAGGCTACACAGAAATTCTAAAATGTACTCTATAGAGAGACAGCCACAACTTCTATAAAAATCAGGGGGTGCTATTCATGTAAATCAAAATATGTTGTTTATTTAATAATTTGCAATTTTATGTAGGTCTTACTACTAAAAAGTTATATAAAAGAATATATGAGTGTAAATATGTTATGGCAGTTGTTGATGAAAAGAATGCATTAAGTAAGCATTATAAAACAGGTAAGTGCAAAGTAGATTTTAAATGCATAGTTATTGATCAAATAGAGGGTCATACAAATATGTTAAATGCAGAAGATGAACTAGACTGGATGGAATATGTGTCGCAGGTTATGTTTGATATGTGTACCTTCCAGGCTTAAGTGATGAGGAGAATTTTAAAATGTGTCTAAGAAGAAAAGGGTTAAAACAGTAATTAATTAATTTGTTCAGATGACAGTTTTAATTGATTCAAGTGTTTTAAATATGCTGGGCTTGTTTGCTTTTATTCAGTCTGAAGAAGTCTTGTGGAACAAGACAAAAGTAGTTACTGAATTGAATTATGTTATAATAAAGTATTGTTTGCATTTTATTTCTGAGTCTTTTTTTCTTTGTTCAAGTATCTTTTTCATTGCTTTGTGAAGTTTAAATAATAATCGTTAATGCATGTGCGATTCGGAAATGTTTGTCATACTTTAGCAGCAATATGACCTGATATGTGCAGGTGTACGTTATGACATATATCAGGAAAAGTATGACAAATATGTGTGGTGTCTGCACAATTCTGCATATGCTGTAAATATTTGAATACAGAAAACACTGTGGTGGCAGCATTACAAAAGTGGATCACACAGGCAATACTTTCAGTCCTGAGGGACCACCCAGATGGACCATCACAAAAGATCTCTTTAGCTATCTCCCAGAAAGAGTCGAACATAGCCTGTGCCCTGCCCTGAAAGAAATTACCTGTCCGGTCCCTTAACTGTGACTGGAGGATCTCTGTCACTATGCCCCAGATCTGGTCACTAAAATCATTTGTTTCGCATGGTCGTGGATATCTTCTAAACTGAACTGCCAGAACAATGGAATGTTCTGCTCCCTGTCTGTCTTTGCCATCATCATCTCCATTATGTTCATCATCCTGGTCCTGCTTGACAGGCAGTTGTCTGGGGCATCATCCCTATTGTCATCTGATTGGTGAGCCAGCACACGTCCCTCACTCTGTCAGACTTCAACGCAGAAAAGAAAATACATAAATATAATAGACATTAACCTAAAATAAATGAATGAATAAAACATCATACAGACTTACACCATCTACATGGTGTAATTATTATGCATGTGACGTTGCACTACTGTCTGACCTTGTCCAATTCTACCACCATATGTGATATCAGGTATAAATCTAATCCATACCAAATTACAAAATATTGTGAAACAAGCATCACAGTCATGTGCCAAACATTTCTGTAATAAAACACAATCAGATGTGCACCAAAATAATTGTAAAGAAAGTATATTATACGCAATTAACAACATCAAAATGTTTGAGACAAGACATATGAAATGTTTGTCCTAGTTATATCACAGTATAGTACATTTGTCATAGTGCCATAACGGTCAACAGATTTGACCCATGAAGCTTATTTTTATATTATATAACAAAAGCACAACATAATAATCACAAATGTACTGTCATGATTGTGCAACATTCTAATTGTTATAATACTCAGATACTGATAATATGAATAGAAGGCCATGTGTAGACCAGTGTACCCATCGCACTTTTCATTATGTTATTCTTGTATATTACATGTTATACACTACTCAGTTTATCAGACATGTTTCTGTTATGCTTTGGCATCGGTGGTCATGAAGACTTTTGAGAGGCCGGTGTTAGCTCTCTTGAAGGATATTACAGATCCATCATTGGACCCCCTTCAGTTGGCTTATTGAGAGAACTGGTCAGAGGATGATGCAGTTAATATGGGCCTGCACTATATCTTGCAACATCATGACAACCCTGGGATATATGCAATGATTCTTTTTGTGGACTTCAGCTCTGCATTTAATACAATAATTCCAGAACTTCTTCACTTGAAACTCTCCCAGCTTTCTTTTCCTGCTTCCATCTGTCAATGAATCACCAATTTTCTAACCAATAGGAAACAGCAGGTGAAACTGAGGAAATTTACATCTAGCTATCGCACAATCAATACAGGTACCCTTCTGGGATGTGTGCTCTCTCCACAGCTATTCCCCTTCCTACACTAATGACTGCACCTCTAAGGACCCCTCTGTCATACTTATTAAATATGCAGATGATACAACTATCATCGGGCTCATCAGGAATGGTGATGACTCTACATACAGATAGGAGGTTGAGTAGCTGACCCTTTGGTGTAGTCAGAATAATCTGGAACTAAACTTTGGTAAAACTGTGGAGATGACATTGGACTTTAGGAGTGGTACTACAATATTATCCCCCCTCTTTGTATTTAATACTGCTGTGTCAGTTGTGGAATCCTTCAAGTTTTTGGGATCTATAATCTCCCAGGATGTGAAGTGGAAGAATAATGTAGGGGCCATCATAAAAAAAGGACAACAGCAAATGTACTTTCTGCAACAACTGAGGAAGTTCACCCCCCCCCCCCACAGGAACTGTTGATTCAGTTCTATACAGCAGTCATTGAATTTGTTCTCAGCTCATCCATAACATTGTGGTTTGGATCTCTGTCTAATCATGACTAAAAAAGGTTGCATCAAATAGACATGTCTGCTGAAAATATCATCAGTGCTAGTTTGCCCTCCTTCCAAGATGTGTACTATTCCAGCATCATGAAAAGGGCAGGGAAAATCATCAATGACTCTTCACTTCCAGGCCACCATCTTTTTGAACTATTACCATCAGCCAGGCATTATAGATTAATATGCACCAATACAAGCAGATATAAGAACAGTTTTTTTTTCCACAGACCATCATGTTCATAAAAGGTTAACTCAGTTTATTAGGTTGGGGTATTCTTTTTCCCAAGCCTCCAAGGATTCTGCAGTATTGTTTACATATTGTTAATACTTGTTTTTTTTAGAGTTTATTTCAGTATTTCTTGCACTGAGTTGCACTTTACACCCTGTATGTATATGTATATTTACTTTTTTATCTTGTTCTTAATAGTTGCATGTGTCATTTGTCTTGTTCTTAATAGTTGTATGTATGTCGTTTATGTAATTCATACTTGGAGAGTCACTGAAACTGGAGTCAAATTCCTTGTATGCATGCATACTTGGGCAATGAATGTTGTTCTAATTTACTAATATATGTTCACAGCACACTGACACACGTCAGCAAGTCTGAAAACAAGCATGCCATTGGGTCTATATTATATTGCACGCTCAGAAGAGTGAATGACACATAATCAACCCCATGTAAGTGAAAGCTTACAATGTCGAAACCTCAGAACAGCAATTTTTTTTTCCAAGGGAAACAAATTGCTGTTCCAAAACAAAAAAAAAAAACTGTAAAACATTAGATAATGTGGGGGGCTTTGCCCCCACACCCCCTCTACTTAAATATGCAAACTCCGAGATCACACTACAGTGCCGAAAACGGCAAAGTAGAGAAAGCGGCCAAGCAAATTCTTTCCCAGGGAAAGAATTTGCTGAAAAGACACTTCGCTATTTTGCCTTTTCACACTTTTAAGTTTGACAAAGACACATTTGACAGCCTGTGTCTGTAACAGTGTAATAGGGAGCCCATGCCATTCTGTTCTAACATTCATTGCTGATAGGGTCACTATTTAAAAAAATGGTCAAGTGTAAGCAAACACTAACTTTCAAAATTATAGCCTTAATGGAACAACATTACTAGACGTACACTACACCAATAACAGTCATGAACTCTAAAAATATTTTTTTATAGCCCCTATTCATTACTTAATGTATGCAACACACATTTATGTTGAGGTAGCAATATGAACTCTACTTTTCCACTATAACTTTTCATTATGTGCAACGTATGTGTTGTGCTTACATCTGGTTATTAAAATGTGTGTTTAAAATATATTGTAAGATTAACAAGTAACAGTAGTACACAAAATATAGATGCAAATGAGATGAGCAATGCGATGTGGTTAATGGGTGACCCCACATTACATAATTGAAATGGAATTTGAAAGTTTTTGACTAATTTCGGAATCACAAGCATAGTGATAGCATGTAGCAGCTGTAACTTATGTATATTATACATATGGAAATTATGTATATGACTTACTTACATAACTGTCCCTCATAATATGTATGACTGTCACTGCCTACATTTGTATTATGCTTATATATGGACCACCACATTTAAAAAATGTAATGATGATCACAGATATACTACACAACACCTCAGAGGTAGAAAAAAAACTATGACTGGCTTGTAGTACTCCAATGACAGAAAAGGGAGTGTAATGTTGTAAGAAACCATTACAGGTCACTTCTACAGAACTGCAAGAAGTGGATACTAAAGCTTTAAAAATGACAACAGAAACCCATTCAAAAAGAGAGCAGCCAAAATACATGCAGTATAGCTCTGAGAAACACTTCCTGGTCCTACAAACAACTTGCTTCTGAAACATCAAACTGGGCATCAATATGCTAGTTGAACAACAATGTATTTAATTTAGGTTATGTTGACAGACATTGCATTATCTCAACATAATAAGAATAAAAATAAAAAAAACTCCTATTGAGAACACCTAAGACAACATTCCACTTAAAATTTTGTACACATTAATGTTATTCACAATAAATCATTTAGTATTATGCTTAGACTGCAGCTGAATTATGGAAAGACATAAACATTAGCATGCCTGAATGTCATTCAGCTACATATCTAAACCTGAAGATTTAAATATGTTAATAGTATTTCTGGAGAAAAAAGAAGGAAAGTGATAACACATACCCTTCTCACTCCACTGCTATTGAAGCCTGTGTGTATGTTCTGTACACAGTGCAAGACTTTTGGCAAAGACTTCACCAGTTGTGGACAGGAAAAGATGATCTACTACGGCAGCAGACTGATTAAGTTCAGTACGTACTGACTGCTATGTACAAAAACAGAACAGTAAAAAAATAGTGATTATTACATGTTAGCTAGTATTGAAATACAACAGAATATGTTGAATATTTAGTCATTAATGTGCCACTCTCACTACTGTGCACACATAAGGATTACTACAGATAAATAGGATGAAATAGATTCAGACCTATAATTGTCATCTATGCTTACACTACAAACCAAAATACTACCTGCTTGGCTAATTGAACTTGGATGTGATTGCATGATTTGATGGAAGTCAAATAACTTGCATGCATGAATATATACGGAAGCATTACACATACTAACAGGTGTACCGATCTTAGATGGCATCATGTAGGTATACAGATATATCTAACCATGAGGATAAAGAATTATAAATGTACCCAGTTATTGTATGCTGAACTGGTAGTGTTTGTCATAGCCAATAAAATTATGCACACATCTATAAGGTATATGACGATACCTCAATGTTGCAATCTTCCTATCTGTCCATATAGATGAATACAATTTAATAGATATGTACATGAGCATAAACTTATAAATATAAATTGATAGGCAGACCTGTATGTGTAGGTGCACATGTGTTTGTCATTTTGTATGTGTGTACATCACATGACAAGTAAAAGAAAACTACAAGTGCTGCCATGTGCCCTACATAAGCTAATGTGCACATTTAAAATCACATTGTATATCATATATCCAAAATGAATTCTGCAATGTGAACTTTTGACATCCATGACATATATGACTAGTAGAGTCATAACACATTTCATGCAAGTCAGGCATGTCTGTGTAATAATATTTAATCTGGCCAATGATGTACATAATATCTGTGGTGGGATTAGGACAAGAGAAATGTGCAGTTGTGACTGCAGGTCATCACATTTCTCACCAAAATACCCAGAACTATGAGTTCACATTTCTAACTGTCATAGTTTGAAAGAAAACATTTGTCTGCACTTAAGTCGCATTAATAGCCATTGAAAGAATTACTGTTTATCTGTGGGATTTAACTCATTCAAGCTAGCTGTTTGTGGTATCCACACCATTTCTGAGTCTGCCATCCTTAGCTAAGTGACTTACTAGCTAATAAATGGCAGCATTAGAAAGGACAAGAAGCAATTAACAAAATTACACTAAGATTACTAATGTAGATTGTCTTGCAGTAGAGTAATTAATTACGGTTTGTCACTTATTATGCATATTTTTGTATTTGTGTTCATATTTTCATAACCGAGAGACCTGCATTCTATTGAGAGGTAACATGTGAAATGCCATGTTGGGAGATGGGAAAATTCATAGTCCTTGTCCATTGGTATCACACTGTACAGTATATGCTGCTAGTTGTTTGCTGGTTATTATAAAAATAAGCACCATTCATATTTTAAAAAACAAGTCACTTACAAACTATCGCATATGAAGCCTTAGATGTTTTTGAAGAAAACTGCTGTTGATATTTGCATTGTAAGTTGCACATATTAAAAGATATTCAGCGTTATTTATATTGTTAATTATATAATTAAGAATATGTTTCCATATTTGTTTAAGCATTTCATTAAATGTGTTCTCAAAGAGAAATTTCATGCTGTCATGTGAAAGCGTATGTCTGGTTAACAAAACTGTTCTAAAATATATGTCTAGGCTGTGTATTTTCCAAGATATGGCAATTATTTTGTGAACATTAAGCAACAATATTTGTGTGCATTATATACGTATTATTGTATGTAAGAAATGCTGCAAATGCACTGGCTAGTATCACCATACAAATACTTCTTACTGATAAAATTGGTATTTGTAATATTTTAATAGCTCTTATTGTTCAAAAAATATTTGTATGTGTTTATTTTATGTTTTTAAGTGGAGTTTTTTAGAAAATGCTTTGGAATGTAAAGATGTGTGCAGGCTTTTAGAGGTGTGACATTTCACTCCACATTTTGCTAATTTAAACCTACACATGTAATTTAGCTATGAAAAGCCACGGTGGTACAGCGGTAGCATTGTTGCCTCATAGCAAGAGGTTCTCCTGTTCGATTCTTGGCTGGAGTGCTTTCTGTGTGGAGTCTGCATGTCTTCCCCATGGTCGAGTGGCCTCTGAAAGACATGGGTGTGCCTTCGCTGAAGGTTGGGTGTCGGGCTGGCAACTCAGCACCATAATAATCGACTGCCAATCCTTAGCAGACCAGAGTTCTGCTGTGGCAACCCCTAACTGGGAAAAGGCAAACAAACATGTAATTTAGCTAAGAGGGCAGTCAAGGAATAGAAGTGATGGATTATAATAGACTGCTGTATAGTTTAAACTGCAGAGGTAACACACTTGTGTATTACCCAGCATTTATGTATACATCATTATTAATAGAAGTATGTTCCTAGAAACTTTGCAGATAATGGAGATATACATAGTCATCCTCAGGCTAAATGATATAGGCTTCAACACACCACATCCATGTTAGATGTGTAGACTTTCTAATTTATGTCTTGCCAACCAAGTAGAGATCTTACATATGTGTTTTTCAATAGGAAATGCATAACTGCCAAAATATCATCCACAATTTGATGATTTGAAACCACAAATTGGAAAAATATATGCTGGTCTATTGCTTAACCATCTGAGCTTACAGATCTCAGACCTCTTAATGTTGTAAAGGTCTATGGAATAATGACAGAATATGCATTTATTCACCTTATAAAACTATCATTTGTCAGCACAAGCTTAGTTGTCATAGCTTGCAAAAAACATTAGAATGTACTTTTACAAAATGAATAGCCATTAAAGGAATTAGTGCACAACCATGCATTTCAAATCCACACGTCTCTGCAAACAGTGCTAATCCTACGGCCATAAGACAGTGTAAGGATTGTAAATCCACACTACTTGAAAATACATTGTGTTTACAAAACTCACACATATATCAACCGTAATGATCTGCACTTGTCTTACATTCATTAAAATGATGGAAGCAGACATGGATTCTGAAAGACTGTTTCGAATTTTATAGACCTTATTAACATATGTATTACTCAGCAATCACACATCCAGAAGTATGCTGTATAATGTTTCTTGAAGCTTTGAGGGTATCAGAGAAATGAGTAGTTATCCTTGGCCTAACTGCCCTAGGTGTTAATGCACCACAACCATGCTATATGTGCAAAAACTTGCACAATATAAGCTACAAAGCAAATATAGAGCTCCCATATGTGATTTGCAATATTACATAAATTGCTGACAATACTTTTACAAAAATAGGCCAGCTTGAGATTTGCACTCACACATACAAGATCAATAGCCACTTTGGTATATTGTTTAACCAGTTCAGCTAATGGAAATCACAACTCATCAGCTGTTCTAAAAGCAGATATTATGAATAGCAATAATAGTTATATGTGTGAAGTCCATACTAATATGCAGTTATAATCAACAGTCCTGCATAATTTGAACACTGACCCAGTATAGTTGCAAATAATGTCAGAATTCACCGGCATACAACTGTCAACTTTAATGAGGAAAACTAAATTTTCTCCATGTAAATTATTATTATCAATACTCATAACAGTGAAATACACTTACAACACAGACTCAAAGAAAAACATGCTTATTACATGCATATACGATAAAGTAGATGTTAAGAAAATACTTTTTTGACTTAATGTAGGCATCTGGTGACTAGCATCAGACCTCTGGGATGGTCTGGTGAAGATCCTCTGCATCTTCATGGTGTAGGTCATTATAGCAGTGGTGAACTTGCACGACAGTTCAGTAGATCCCAGTCTGTCTGCAGTGATCCCTCTGAAATGAAGGATGATGTTGTCAACCATTCTGATGATGTGGGTATATCAGATGATGGACATGGTTATGGCCATGACCCACTGTCCCATGTAGAGTCTGGTAATAATGGTGACTCTTCCTCAAAGGGGACAGATTCTGCCCATTGTACTACAACTGGGAGTCTGAGCTGATGTGCATGGATGCCTGCCAGAGATTGTCTGCTTACTATTCCAGGCTCATGAACATTCACAGCAACATCATAGCTCTGACCTGTGTACACTTGTTCATGCCACTGATAGTGTAGCACACCAGCTGCACACATTGCAGGAAAGTCAGGCCCATAAACACGGAGAGGTCATGGCAGCACTGGCTGCACCGCATGGCAGTGTGTTATCTGTTGCACACTTTAATGAAAGCCTTGCAATAGCAGTGCTAGAGCAGTGCCATAGTATGAATTGTGTGTTATATCCCCTACCTGTACTGACCAGATTACCTCAGTGGAAGAAGCAGACGGTCTCTTATTAGGCCCACATATGGCTTTCAGACATCCGAGTCTATACTGCAACAGGTGCTCATATATGCTGTTGGTCATTAAACTGTGATTTCAGCAGTCATGCCCAGACTGTCACATCACAGTACTGCTCCTACCCACACTATGTCCCAAAATGCTAGGTTCACTACATCCAGCTTCTTGGTACAACACACAGGGCAAGCCAACAGCATGGATACCATAGACTGCATTAGAGTAACACTAACAGTTAATCCAATGTGTGCCTTTTATGTCATACTGATGCTGTGGCAATGATGACCACTATGCTGACCACTGACTAATCTCTCAGTAGGTGATTTGTCAAATGTCTGATGCCACAGGTTATTCTGATCATTTAACTGGCCTAGGTGACTAACTTCAACTTGTGATATGTGGTACTGGTTTATTATTGGTGTATGTTAGTACAGATATTGAAGACAGTAATGTAATATGTGACTATCTCCATGCTTCTATGCTTACATGTCTTGATAGTTGACATACAGCACAAATTTACATGGTTAACAACATTTAATGTTTGTCATCCAACATTGATTGATTGATACATTATACATATCCTTGCTATCTGTCATTCCTGCATGCACAACTATGCATCTATGTGAACCCCTGTATTACTTATGACATTTTAATATGGTACTGCACATGCCCCACCCTCAGAACTCACTGTACTTTTGTGGACCTGTTTTCATTTTCACTGACCATGCAGCCATTTAGTTCCAATGTGTGTGTTTTCATAGACCCCTGTTTCCACACACTTATATACCTATGTTGCTGTATACCCAGCACTGATACATGCTCCATGTCTGTTGTGTAGTCACTGTGATTTATGCTCGGCATGTTTGAACATATTCTTACCTCTACCTGAGCTATGCTGCAGCAATAACCTGTGCATTGAAGCATTACCTTCTGTGTGGCATTCAATATTAGACATAGGGCGTGAGGCTTGTTTCCATTTATCTTCTTTTGATTGATCCTTGGGATGATTTTAATTACTGCTGTATCCAGTTTATTGTGCTATATCACACTGTTACCCCTCAATGCTATGTGTGATGCATCAGTGTTAGTATATGGTCCCTGTTTTGTTTTGTTTTGTTTTTTTTTTGCCATCAGTGGGGTGATACTTTCCTATATGTTTCATAGGCCTACTGGCTATTTTATGGCTACTTCCCCATGCTAGTTATCTGTTTGATGATATCCTACCTGTCCAATGACATCTTCAGTTTTGCACACCCTCTGCATCCCACACATTTGTCTTTGTGGTCCTTTTTGAGCTTGTACCTTGAAGATAGACTTCCTGCAGTTATGTTTCATCTGTATACATCCAGATGAGTTCTTTGCTGAGAGTTGTGTATATGTTCTTACTGACATGCCTTATGTGTCTGATGATGTTCAATGTGGACAGCTAATGTTTTCTTTCTATTAGTCATGCTTTGGGCTGCTGTTGTGAGGCAAGTCATGAACATCAGTGTTTAGTCTGTGTACATTTGTATGTGTGTCTTATCACAACTCAAGGCCATGTTGCCTGAGCTAGGGCATATGTCTGCATCCTGCATTGCTCAAATTCTATTTCTTCTCACTCCTTTGTCTTCCTGTTCATCCTTTGATGGCTCTGATATGTCAACATCAGACCATCTAGGATTCTTAGGGTTGGTCAACCCACAGCTGAAGCTGGCTTGCCACCATGTTTTGCTATTATGTTGTATAGCATGGCATATAAAGTAACCATCTGGGATGAATTTCCTGTTGTGTATTGTATTTCACCGCTAGATGTGTCCAGACATCTGAATCTTGGTTTCAAGACACTAAACACATGCTCAGTGGTGTTCTGTGTTGCTGTATGTTCTCTGCTGTGGGCATTTGAGCAGGGGATGATGAGGCTCTATATGGTGTCATTAGGCAAGGCTCCAGTGGATAACTGCAGTCACCTGTTTGCAGGAAGAAATAAAACACACAGTTAGTGCTCATGCTCAGCTGTAGTCTTGAACTAAATGAGTAGCAGTCATTCACAAATTTCACCATGTTGGAAGGTGTCCCTCATATAGCTTTCCTTTCATATTGCAGCATCATGTGCACTACTGCAGTATGCTGCCCTGATATTAGTAATGAGGCCATCTGCTGAGAACCCCACCTGACAAGTGAGCAGTGGCACCCCTTTATATTGCTATATTGTTCAGCATTTGGTACAGCTGAGGTTCTAATTGAGACATGGGTGCAATCTACTGTGTCAGGGACACAGGAAAATTTGGCTATAACATAGAACTGTAGCATGGCAGTTCTACACTCTATGGGTATTGTTTGGAAGTGGATATATTCATCCACCTTGATGCAAACTGCTTTCAGGAACTTTGAGAAGGTGTGACTGTCAGCTGCCTGGTACATTCCTATGGCATCTGAAATTCCCAGAAGCAAGTATACCTAGACTCAGGCAGACTTTTGTTGCTACCAGTACAGGGTTATCCCAAAATCTGCAAGCATACATGTGGAGTGCCCATGTTCTACACACAGCCTTCATTGTCTAATCTCTATCTTAATAAAATAACAAAATGACCAGTTAGCACTCTAATAATGGAAGTTTAATAAAAATCCACATAAAAAAACACACATGGTTAAATGCTTTTGTTAATAAGACTTCATCAGAACCATGAACAAAACTGAGGAAGTCATCTATAAACATACATAGATTGAACCCCCTCCCCCTGTAATATGACCACTTTACTGAAACAAACACCAATCAGATGGAAAATGCTAAGAAAGTATGAACAGAGAGCATATCATAAGTTCCTGCCAGTCAGAATACAGATTTCCTACTTTCATCGAAAGATATATGACTCACAGGATGAACAAACAAATGGAAGCAAAGCTCAGGAACTTGATGTCAACAACTTAGAAAACATGTAGCATACAATTTAGTGTTTATGCTCTAATTTTCAACTCTGGTAATTGAAGTGGCATCATTTAGCCCTGGGAAGTTCATAGCATCCAAACACAATAGCCAAAGCATTTCAAGATGTTGTAACTGATTTTTCCAGTCCCCCGAGAAAGCTGCTACATCAATTTTCTCCAAAATACAAAACTTATAGATGCTGAAGTTGTGACAGTGAGAGGCGTGTTTAGCCAACACACTTTTGTCATCATTCTTCAAATGCTGTGTACATGCTGATAAATTATTTTATCAACAGTATTGCTAGTTTTTTCAATATAGAATGCTTGGCATGTAAAACACCTATAAATGTACACAACCTTGTCCATCATACAATTGTACCTACCTTTAACCATAGACCTTGAAACTTTTTCAAAAATTACAGTGTTGATATCAGTCTCAATATAAGGACAATGATGACAGCGGCCACACATACGAGACATTAATAAGCCATTGTACAAACACCTATGGGGTAATTCAGCCTGCATAATTCAGCCAGTACTTATAAATAAATGTCGGTGCATCATCAAAAAGAGATTTTAAGTTCAAATCACAGTAAAGTGTAAACCAGTTTTTAGAAATAATGTTAGAAATATCTAAAGCATTCAGTGAATAATGGAGAACCATGTTATTAGATGCTAAAAAGAATTAAAAGGAGGATTTGGTGCTGGAAAAGAACCCAAAGTTCTCTGTTATTAGGTAACAGTTCACCCCTAAGCCAAACTCTCTACTAATGGCTGTTGTGTTAATATTACTTATATCATCACAATGAACCTCTATATCTTTCTAATAACACTGGTATATTTACCATTTCTTTCTTGTAGAATTAATTTGTAAAGAGAATCAATTATTATGCTGGGATATCCTCTCTGAAGAAACATTATATTAAGAGTGTTAAAGTTGTTAATACAGATGTTATCATCAGAGATCAGTCAAGATAAACAAGTAAATTGACTCTTAACAACAGCCTTTTTCTCATGTAAAGGGTGTTTTTTTTTGAAAGCTCAGAAAGGTATTGCAGAATGTCAATTTACAATGAAAAAGATAGATCTGAAAGATACAATGTAAACAAATACAGGCCAAGGACAGAGCCCTATGGGATGCCCTGACTGAAACAAGAATTTCACCTGTCCAATTGCTATATGATAAATGCATTGTCTTATTTGTAATCCATGCAGCTATCTTATCAAGAGTACATCAATACCAAGTTGTTCAGATTTAGTGATCAGTATTTTGTGTATAACCCTATCAAGGTCTGAAGTTAAATCTATATAAATTACATCACAGCATACAATTTCATTCATATGTGTTATTATATTGCTATAAAGCATCATGTTATAGGTGGTATTAAATCAATTTTCAACATATGCATGCTGCTATATGGTCTCAAGTCCTTACTTACTCAATATTCCCTTCTCCATTATTTTTCCACAACATGAAAGTAGACGTTAAGGTTCTGCATGACTCTAGATTTGTCCTACTTAAATGCAGGTTTCATAAGTGTAAGCCTCTAGTCTTGAGGAATCTCCCCTTATTTATATGACCTAGTAAATAATAGATATAATGATACTATAAGTTATTGCTGAGGTGTTTTCAGGTCATTGTTACTAATTCTGTCTCCTCCCTTTGCTTTGTTTAGATCCAGTTTGCACACTTCTTTTTTCAAATGAATCTAATTTGATTTTAGTATCTGAGGTTACCTGGAGTCACTAGGACAACTTAAAACCCCCTTTGTGGAGCCAAACTGTTTTTCATAAGATTTTGTAAACATATCTATGATCTCTTGTGTCTGAAAATAAATTTTAAAATCTATACACAGTTTATCAATTTGTATGTCTTTAGTCCTTACATATCTTATGTATCTATAAAATAGTTTCCTATTATGCTCAAAATCTTTATATAAATTTTCTTCAAATTTTTCTTGATCTTGTCTCACACAATGCTTAATTTGTTGGCCAGCTTGTTTATTTTAATTTTCAAATTTGTAGTTCAACCTCTTTTCCATTCCTTATATTTTTTGTCTCACCTTAATCAAGTATCTTGTTCTTATGAGCCTAGATCATGATGTTATTTTTGGATCTATATTATCCCAGCAAAAGTTTCATTGTGTGAATGTGAAATGAGCGACACAAATATATCGAAATGCATTTGATCGTTTCAATGTATTTGTCATAGGGCAAGGATGTAGTTGGCCAACTACCTGGAGTTGCCCTTTCTTTTGCTATAGTGCAATCTTGGAGTTGGCATATTTAGTTAGGGGGGGGTGTGGGGTGTTGCGGGGTGAAACTCCCAACCTATTTATGATTTTAATGTAAGGTTTTTTTTTTGCGAATGGCCGCGTGAAATTTTTCCCTAGGAAAAAATTTGATTTTGTGGTCTTTCGTGGTTTCCAGCTTTCGGGCATTATGAGTCAACTTTTATGTAGTCACACATATGCACTTTTGCTGGGATAATATAGACCCATTATTTTTTTCTTTCAAATAATTTCTCTTTCAAAGCTTTCTAGATTCCTTCTGCAGTTTTTCCAGTGTATACATCACTCCAATTACTTTTACATAGTGACTGTTTTGCTTCCATATAATCTGTTATAAATCTGCTGTTTATTGGTTTATATTTCTGTTTAGCAGAATTATCAAGCAACAAATTAAACATTATAACCCCATGATCATTGCACATCAACGGTAATAAAACTTGACATGATGTAACAATAATTTCTTCAGGAACACAAACAATGTTTGGTGTGCTCCACTCCCTGGTAGTTTTTTACAATATGAAGCAATTGTTGCTCCTGAACATACATTGTGAATAATTTCATTACTAATATTATTCTATTCTATTTCTGGTAAATTTAAGTCACCAGCCACTATTATTCTTCCCTATTTTGTTTTGTGCAAGAAATGTAAGAATTCTTCTAGGTCATCAGCACTTTACTTTAGTGGTCTGTGCACTCTAACAATTATTAAATGTTCTAGGGTTGTCTTTACTGTCACAGTTACACAATCTATAGTGTTGGTGTTATCATTCAACATGTAGTAATCACAGGTCTCTTAACGATCTTTAATCCCTGTCATAACACCTCCACCTGATTTTTTGTTAGAATGTCTGCTACAGTAAAACATTTATACCCTCAAAGAACTGGCTTCCATTCATTGTTCTTTAACCATGTTTCAGAAAAAAATAACAACAGCAGTATTTTTAGAATGTAGCAAATTTTCCAGTAATAAAAAAAAAAATATTATTGCTTCCAGCATTATCAACCATAGGAGATGCATCAAGCGTTACTGTCTGTGAAATGTTAACAACCTGGCAATAGCCCAGTGCATTTGACAAATATTGCAAAATATCTGCTGCAAAAATTCTCTTCCCTGTTAATGACAAGTGCATGTCATCCTGTCCAAAATTATGCCCGGATGCTCTACAGATTTCTTTTTTTTTAAAATATGGAATTTTTTCATGTAGGTATTTACTGAAAAAATATTTTCATTCATGGTGCCCTGATTCTGCTTTCAATATGTCATTTGTGAAAAATATGTCCTAACACCTGTCCAGGCTATGCTACCTAAGGAGGCTCTAAGTTCTCTGTTAAGAGTCAGAGAGCCCTTGTGGATGACATCCTTTGTATTGACATGATAAATACAGATCTGTACTTCCTTACATTAAGGCATTCTAAGGCCTGTCTCACATCCTCTATTTTTGCTCCTGGCAGGCATAACACCATTTAATGTTCATTACTGTCTTTGCAAATCTAAGTATCAGTTCCACTAATAGATGAATCTCCAGTTACAATGATATCTTTTCTGACCAGATCTGAAGAATCTTCAAGTTCTAATTCAATAATATCTGCTCTATCTGTTGTTACAAAAGAATGATCTTCATCACCATTAGTCTTATTAATTCATTGTTTTCATTGCTTGTCAAGTTTCAAGCATGTAATTCTCATTCAGCCGGCTTTGTACATCCATACTTGAGCCATGTTGTCAAAGTCTGTCTTTCTCCCTCCCCTTTTGCCTCTTTTTTTACTGTCTCTTTTGAGAAATAATGCCTTTTTCTGTAGACTGAAGGGTCTCTGATAGAGATGTTATCATTCCCTGTAATCTGTGTGTTACAGAATAAAGCAGTGTCCATTTTATTATGTATTATTTGCTTTACACACATCTATTAATTTCTTTTTCCTTCTTTATTTGTTGCAAACTTCTTCTTTTCTTTCTTTTTTATTTCTTTCTGTGTGCTCTGAACCCTCAGATTGCTGAATACTTGTATCCAGATGTTCAAAGTTGTCAGTGGTATTGCTTTTGTTTTATACAGGTTGAGTGATCTTTACAGACAATATAATATCCTTTCCTTAATGTGTTCTATTTGCTCTTTGCCCAACATTATTTATCGGTGTACCATCAAAATGTTATAAACCAGTTATGTGACCTTGGGAGGTCAAAAGGCACTCTTCCAATGTGTCATAACATGGATTTTTAAAATGACAAATCCACAAGAGTGAATGCTAGTGTGCATTCACTCTTGTGGATTTGTCATTTTGAATGGAGATTTCACTATAGTGGGGATCAGGAAATGTACCCCTTCCCTCACTGTAGTGTGATCTCGGAGTTAGTATATATAAGTATCAGAGGTGTATGGGCACAACCCCCCCCCACATAGGGGTGCAGGGGGACTTGCCCTCTGCAAAACATGTGTAGCTCATAACTGAAGTCTAGGAAGTGTTGGTAAAATTGACATTCCTGAGTAGTCAACTTTCCTCAATTATTAGTTTCAGTTATATCATCATTTAAGTGTTGCATTTTACAACATTTCAGGCTGGATAAGTGAACACTTGCATAAGTTGTGAGATTTTGACAGTAAGCTTATTTACCTCATCAGTCCAGTCATTAATATATGTAACAACAGTTCTGCAAGTCATGCCAATTCATCAGTAAGTCTAGATTTTACTAGTAATAATGGTATGCAAATCATCCAACTTTTGACATGAGGAACACAGATCACCAATGTTATCAGGTGTTACCTTTAAATATGCATAGAATTTGTTACACTGTAAAGATATGTGTGCTTTAGCAGATCATTAATGGAATACTCATTATCCATATTCAGCTGCAAATGAATAAAAAAAAAATCTAAAATAAAATAGTTACCACAGAAATCGAAGAGAACTTAAATCAACTTCTAAATGAAGTCGCACAATCTATATACTACTAAATATTAAATGAAATAAAGTTGTTGCTGAGATAGACCTGTTCCTCCAAACCATTCTGTTAATGTTGCAGAAGAGGTTTAGATCCCTAGATCAAGTATTTTTGAAGCCATTTGCCTTGCTGTGGCATGCAGTAAATCCATCAGTAATGAATTGGAGGATGCCTTGATTGCCAGACACAGGTTACTTCTTGGCTGTCTGTAAGATACCATGCATACGGATAGAGCTTTGAGTCATTCCATGTAGGATATGTTGTTTAGTTCTTGTATCCTTTTAGTAAAGCATCTCTTTGGGCTTTCCAGTTGTTGCATGTGCCTGGATGGACCTACTTTGAAAAGTCAAAATTCCAAAACTTCAAAATTCTGTCTGCCAAGACCAGAATATCAAAAACTTCGAAACTTTAATAAAATAAAATAAAATAAAAAAATTGCACCCCCACACCCCCTGCTAATTGCACTACAGTGAAGAAAATGGTAAATTTCCCATTCCGTGCTCTATGGCGATCTCTGTTAAGAAAGGTCAAAGTTCCAAAACTTTGATATTCTTGTCTCAGCAGACTGAATTTCGAAGTTTTGGAATTCTGACCTTTCAAAGTAGACCTGTCTGGACAGATACTTGTCAAAGGGGGCATTTTATTCAATGATTGGTCTAATTACAGCTGGCTAAAGAGAGACAGTGACATCCCTAGATTTAGGAAGATTTAGGAACAATCTATTGATTTATAAGCTTTGCATGTAGAAGGAATTTCTTGCAATCAGCGTATGTTGGTCAAAAGTTAGGACACAGTCCACAAAAGTCCTAAAATCCCTAACAAATAACAGCATTACTGGTTTTAAAAACTTCATGCAAAAACTATTATTGTGAAATTCTAAATTTAGGTCTGTCAATTCTAAAACAAAATTGAAATGAAAAGACAAGAGTAATGTTGTAATATATAAAATGAAACAGCATGAAACATAAATTCATGTTCAGTTTAATTCTTTTTCATAATTTGTTTCATAACCATGCAAATACAACATCACATTCTGTACATAGTATTAGAACGTAATGTTACATGTTAAAGTCCTCAATTGTTGTGTTTTAACAACATAACCACTATAAATTACTGACAAAGGAATATATGACCTTTACCCAAATATACCACATTTGTTTTAGTGGTGAGTTCCTTCTGGCTTGTTCAGCTAAGAATTCATTTTGAAGGAAGTTTACTTCCAAGACTATCATTGTTGTTTCCCTCTCCCTTCCACAATGTGTGTGTGTGTGTGTGTGTGTGTGTGTGTGTGTGTGTGTGTGTGTGTGTGTGTGTGTGTGTGTGTGTGTGTGTGTGTGTGTGAGTGTGTGCGTGTGTGTGTGTGTGTGTGTGTGTGTGTGTGTGTGTGTGTGTGTGTGTGTGTGTCTGTGGGGGTGAGGTGGGGGTCCATGTAATAATTCACAGGTCTACCAGTATAATAACTGGCTCTATTTTTATAAAATGCAGTGGAATTATATTGCAAAGCTTAATACTATATGCAGATCTGCTACAACCCTAAAGGTTAAAAAAAATGAACTGTCCTGAAATATTCTTCTTGTGCACCCCCACCGCTTTTAGTACTACAGAGTAATTAAAATGTCTGCTGCTTCAGAGTATGTAGATTTATTATGCTGACAATAGGTGAATATAGATCACTCTGCCATTAGATCAGACATGAAACCAGAAATCACCCTGTCAGACATTCTGTAAAAGAATCATTGACACAAGTCTTTATGGAAGCTAACATTTTATAGTTTCAGCTTATTGTTGCTTTGTCATGAATGGAAAAGAAGAGAATGCGGATATGTCTCATGTATGTGCATGGCATTGTAGCACTAAAATTGGTATTGACTTGCTATCCTTATTTACTTATTGACGTGCATGTTTCTAATGACATTCTGAGGCCAATAGAGCAAAATGTACTCATGTTCAGTAATGAAATGGAGCGCTGCATCATTTGCATGAAGAAAAGAATCAACCAGAAAAAAAGAAAAACATATAGGACAATGAAGGAATTACTTATCAGGAAAACAGTATAGCAAGTACATAATCTAGGAGAATACACACAGGAAAAAAGTAATACACAAATGCACATGCTGTGCTGCTAGAAATCTTCTTTAATCTACCACTGTTTTTTGGCAACAAGCATTCTAGGGAGAAGCTATAAAATATTTCAACCATAATAACAAAGAAAAATGATATATAATAATGACGACTAGAATAAAAAAAGCTTTATTAAAACATAACATCACAATCTTTATGTTTTAATAGATTTTCTTCCAGTTGTTTTACACACACACACACACACACACACACACACACACACACACACACACATATATATATATATATATATATATATATATGTGTGTGTGTGTGTGTGTGTGTGTGTGTGTGTGTGTGTGTGTGTGTGTGTGTGATTTATATATGTATATATGGGTCTACCTGACATGGTCGACAGTTCAAATGATTGGCACTCATTTGATCGACAGTTCATTTGGTCAACAAGCAGATTTGCCCCCTTCCCCAATGTTGTGCAACCCTGGAGTTGATATATATATATAGTTAGGGGGGGCACAGCCCCCCACATTGGGGTGTGGGAAGCCCCCACCTAAAATGCTTGTCGATCAAATGAACTGTTGACCAATTAAACTGTCGACCATATGAACTGTCGACCATATCAGGTAGACCCGTATATATATATATATATATATATATATATATATATATATATATATATATATATATATATGGTTCCACTTCAAATCATCGAATTATCCTTTCATTGAATTGCAAACCATCGAGACCAAATCGTCGAAAACCCATTTCATCGAAAACTCATTTCATCGAATCTCAAATCATTGAAAACTATGAAGCAACTACAAATAACATCCCAGACACTTTGTACTATGTGTATGCAGGGGGGCAAGCCCATCTGCACCCCCCACACCCCCCCGTAATTAAATATACCAACTCCAAGGTTGCACTACAGTGGGGGAAAAAGGTAATTTCCTAACCCCACTGTAGTGCGACCTTGGAGTTGGTATATTTAATTACGGGGGGGGTGGGGGCAGAGCCCCCCACTTGGGGGGTGCAGGGGGGGCTTGCCCCCCTGCATAAACATAGTAAAAACATTGTGGAATATTATTTGTAGTTGCTTCATAGTTTTCAATGATTTGAGATTCGATGAAATGAGTTTTCGATGAAATGGGTTTTCGACGATTTGGTCTCGATTGTTTGCAATTCAATGAAATGATAATTTGATGATTTGAAGTGGAACCATATATATATATATATATATATATATATATATATATATATATATATATATATAGACATACAATATTTTATATTGTTACAGATCAATGTTTATAACCATACACTTTCTCACTTTATTAGGATTGACTAAATAATTATATTTTAAATAGATGCCTTCAAAATAGACCCATTTGCACTATTACCCTTTATGCATTTCATATATTCTACTACATCATTTCTCTTACAAAAATAAATACAGAGAATCAGATGTGACCATAAGTGAAAAAACAAGAGTAATCATCTGTGAATGATTCAATTCTGCTACTGCAAAAACAAAATGACAATATATAAATATGCAAGAAACAGTAATATGTGATGATTTACTCCATAGTAATCCATGTTATGCAAAGTAACACATACATGTGCGGCCTGGAACACCTGCTTCTATCCAACCCTTGGGTATGCAGTGATCCTCACTCGCCATATGCAGGGATGCTAAAAATATTATGATCTCA
Organism: Protopterus annectens; assembly: GCF_019279795.1. Classification (NCBI taxonomy): domain Eukaryota; kingdom Metazoa; phylum Chordata; order Ceratodontiformes; family Protopteridae; genus Protopterus; species Protopterus annectens. The sequence continues at coordinate 707,611,949 of NC_056731.1, forward strand.
TAGGGGATAATGGTGGCCCACCACTGGTGGCATCCCTCAATCTCTCATACCGTCGTAACCTGTTGGCTGCATGGAGAATCATGTCAGACCAGCATTGGCAACACGCCTGATGGGATCTAATGTGACTTCCCACTACATTAATCATGTTGTTGAGTTATGACCAGACTTCATTCATCCATACTACAGCCCTTTCCTGTCCAATGAGTCTCTGCCCATGTTGTTACAGAGCATCTATTATAATATCATACTCCTGTGTAGAGAAATTGTTGTCCCAAGGTTTGTTTGCCGTCTGAAAGACAGTGATGTGCACATGTTCATATTCATGTAGGGAGCCACTTATGGAAATGATTATGTGGACACCTTATGCCACTGTAAACACTATGCATTCCTATGAAATGTAAAATTGTATGAAATACTCACTGTGTCATGTAGTAATGTCATAAATAAAAACATACAACGATGCCTACATACATAACACTTGTAAAATCAACAAATATTGTGATATCTGCCAAGGCTGTCTGTGGAATTTGAACCCCTTGCTGTAGATATTCATGGAGTAGAGGTCCTTGTACAACAGCATGATGCCACATGTGCCACAGTCTGCATGCATTTCACATTAACACACCACACAGATATAGGTGTACAACAGAAATGTGTGATGGCTGTAGCTGTAATGGAATTGCAGCCTAAACAGCCAAGCAGTGTAAAATAATTCATATGAAATGTTATACAGAATGAGCTTATATCAACACAGTCATTAATGAGCAGTGAATGCCATACACATCAGCATAGAGCATCTATAAATTATCAATTGAACAACTTACAGAAAGTGTTGAAAAACCCCAGGATCTGTAAGCCAACCACAGATAGTATGGATCCAGTTCATATTTATCCAGTAGTTCTAAGACTTGTTTTATCAGCTGTCAATGAGTAAATTTCCATAACAGCAAAAGTAATACATGATACAGAGTGACATAAAGATAGTGTCAGAATCCGTAGTTTTCCATACATACACCACAAAGAATGTGGGGTCACCTGCAAGATATAAGGATAACCTGTTAATCTGCCTTTATATGTTGCTCACTTTTGCTATGTACATCAGTCTGTACAAATGCATATGGGAAATTATTGCATGTCCTTGATGCAAATGTTAACACCTGTAAGTTACAAGCATTTTTCATAATGCACATATTTCCATAAATGCATAAATCTCACGAGATACATTTGGGAATGAGTCATGTTAACATAGGTGTATAATGAGCTAATATTCCCCAAAACAGAAAAAAACAGCAGGTGTCAAATAACCTTAACAGCTACCTATGTCTTAGGTATAACTGAAAGTAAGAACAGCTATGTGCAGACATCTTTTAAGTACCATTTGCGCCACAATTAATTAATGATAATCATTAAAAGTCCAGGTTTTGGAATCCCATTTGTTCATGTCTGTGTAAGTTCTCAAAATTTGGAGCATTAACAGTAGTTCAACATAATGGGAATGCGCTCCACACAAGTACCAAATAGGTATTGCTAAATGGTAGCATGTTTAGCATGTGCCCATTGACGTTCAATGATCTGATAACATGACATAAATGCCACTTTTAAATACTGACTTTGATACATTTACAGATCAGATGATTGCCACTTGCAAAATGAGTGGGTCCTCAATTAATTTTAAGCTGTGAGTACGTTTTCCATTGGACTACCAAAATTATTGAGATCGCTACTTCCAGGAGGCTTCAACATGTCCAGGTACCCAACTGGGCCAAGGTTGAGACAACACAGATGCTGAGTACAAAGAACCAGGCCACTAAACTTCATGATGATCAACATTTGGAACCAAATTGCAAGGGAGCATCGATAATGTATGGGGATCTACCAGATTGAAGTGCAGGTTCACCACTGCTATGATGACCTGCATTAGCAGAATGCAGAGAAGCTGCATTGGAGATTCACTAAGGAGCATCGACAGCTGGTGAATGCCTACAGTGTCATAATACAACGTATACTTAAACCTTCCTATGGAATTTAGAAATATAGCTGTGTCCCAAATACATGGCATTTATGGCCATTAAGTAGGTGTTCTGACAATTGGATCATCTGGATAATTAATAAGACTTGGTGACTGTTCTCCATATGAGTATGTTTAATATTACCTGGGTTTTATTTTACTTAACATTTGTTTACCTGGAAAGTCTGACTCGAACAGAGCCCATTTTCAGTGGAGGCCTAGTGATAAACACTGCAGATGCATGTCTTCGGAATGTGGGAGGAAACCGGAGCACCTGGAGAAACTCATTCAAATGCAAGGAGGACATGCAGACTCAAAAGGCACCTCAGACGAGAATTGAACCAGAGAACCTCTTGCTGTGAGGCAACAGCACTAACCACTAAACAACTGCAACATCCACAATTTTTTATTTAATAATGTTAATAACATTATAGATGTGCATGTGTTTTCCAACATATAACAACATCATTTCAAACATCCAATATAGTCATGTATCACTGGTGCTTATGATGCCTAGGTCACTGATAATTACGCATCTCATAGTCATCTGTGATGCTATGAAAATTTCACCTAGTCTACATATATATATATATATATATATATATATATATATATATATATATATATATATATATATATATATATATATTTATTTATTTATGAAGAGTAATTCAGAAATAAATTATTTACGCTATTTCTCTTAATAATGCAAGCACTCCTATTACAGTCCTGTTCTTTTAAGCCAAGAGTAATGCCTGTCCAACTGCCAACACATATCTTTACATTTGTAATATGTGTTGATTGCTGTTATGTGTGTGGATTATGATGGCCAATAGCAGTTTGTCAGATGTTTCCATATTAATATTTTATCTGCAGGAATACAGATACATACACAGTAACTGTTTGTTAAGAAGAAACATGCACTGGCTGGTTGCTCAGGCTGTAAGTGAAAAGGTCAGTATGCATATATGCTGGCATGCTATGGGTTCTACTCCACTAAAAAAAAATCATTATATTTTTATCATTGTGTCTTTCACACATTGTCAAAAAATCTGCTTTATATACCCACTTATTGAAAATAATGATTATTGTGTGCATGTTTATGAATAACTCATTTATTAGCCAAATTTCCATGAATATCTTGGTAATCCATAACGTTCTGTGAACAGCACCTCTATAAGTACAGGGTTATGTGTAAATCTTGGAATAGACTGATATACTTTTGTCAAGAAGTTTTCTGAAATATGCTATGATTTGCAAAAGTGCTATCAATGTAAGTCTGTCATTCATTATTAAATTCACTTCAACAACCATCTCATCTGATCTGTGCAGTGTATATCCCTGTTATTTGAGGACTGCATCACTCATAGTTGATTTTTTCTTTTTGAAGTTGATGAGGACAGGTCCCATAATTGTGCCCTGTGCATTGAATGGATGCACAGATTGGAGGAGTATCAGAGCGACAGAGGTATGTTGCTTATGTTTTCTGTTTTGTTAAATAAAATGCATCTGATTCTTGTTACAGGACTATATTGATTTGGATGCATATTGCTTATAATGTTGGAATACCCATCATGCATCAGTAAGGTAAGTGTCATAATCACACTATAGCTATGCTTACAAGTCTGGTTGAAATACAAATATATTTAAACATCATTTAGTGGCACACCATGTGTTCAGAAGATAGCTTTTGAAATGTATGCCACAACCTAAATGACAGTCTGGTTTGTGTAACAGTCAAATAGATGATGAGTGCAGTGTTTTGCATACAATATTTAGCCTGTTGTTTATGATATATGCATTGACATACCTCAACGTGAGGATGTGCTTTTCAATAACTAATCTGCTTTGAAGTATTTGTATTTTCGCATACTGAATGCGTATCTGTGGTGTCAGTGTTCATGTTGCTGTTGGCAGACTATGTGGCATGGTTTTCATTTCAACATTCAGAGTCGAGTGTTGCAAAAAGGCTTTATTTACAGAAACACGTTGAACGATTTTGTCCACAGCTAATAGGACTTCTTCAGAACAATATAAGTTCTAACAAACTGGATTTTTATACCTGTTAGTGTCAGCCTCAAATAATTAATGACATCATCACCTAATTAACTATTCAACCACTCTCTATCACAAACAAGTGTCAACTTTTAAAACCTTTTAAAACTAGTCAAGACAACATAAAGAAACATTTTCATTTAAAATAATGTGTTGGCAGTTCACAATAACATAATGTAACTATAAAACCTCTCTAAAGCAAAATAATTTATCTTTCAACTGTTAAAGCATTGTGGACAGAAGAAATGTTTTCAGACCATCGGTGACTGTCCCATTCAAAATAGTAAGATGGCTTCAATCTAAGTAAGCTGGAGATGGAAGCACAGTCATTGAGTCCTGGGGGTTGAGTGGCATTGGTTTTAAGTTGCCACTTCAATTCTAGGAATTTGAGGTAGTCATCCAGAGGACCACCTTGTTCCCTTAGTTGTGCCTGGTTAATAACACTGCATTTAAATGTATGTCCCGGGTTTCCTTTGACATGTTTGGCCAAGGCATTATATTCGTTCCCCTTTCTAATGTCATATTGATGCTCATGGACTCTCTGCCTGAAGATTCTCTTAGTTTTCCCAATATAGAATGCAGAGCAATCAGAGCAGAGAGCTAAATAAATCACTCCCCTACTGTTACATGTAAATCTATTTTGGTAATAAATTTTTCCAAAACCGGGCACAGTGACAAATGGTCCTTCCATCATGAACCTACAATAATTGCAGCTCCCACATCTAGCCATCTTCGCCATTTGTTTAGTGAAATTCGATCCTTCCAATAACACCTTAAAGCAAGGGCCTTTTTTATAGACCACCCTGGGTTTTGGTCTTACTAACTCATGGTGTTCACTATGACACATTAAAAATAGACCAGCTTCTTTCTACTATTTCTTTCAGGTCATCAAGTTGGTTGGTAAAGGGCAGTACCAACCCACACTTAAAACCCCCAATACACCCAAATCATTACTTTCTCCATTTCCAACCATGGGAACGGTCCCTTGCCCCTTCCCTAGAAGTGGAAAAAATTGTCCCAATGTAATTTTCCTGGTTACCTCTCTGAAAATGTTATTCAAAAACTCATCTGGGTATCCTATCCTCTTCTTTGGAACATAGATTTCAAGGTAGACATTTCTACCTGAAAATCATTGCCCCTGGACACCATCCTGGCAATCCTGACACACTGTCCTTTGAGTACTGATTTCTTCTGGCGTGTAGGGTGCATGCTGCCAAAATGTAAATAAGAGTTGGAATAGCTGGGCTTTTAATAAATGTTAGAGTCAGATCCTTTCTTTAAAACATTATTTTTAAGGGTAACATCAAGAAAATGCACTGTGTCCCTCTGTACATGCATAATGAAAGTAAGAAAATTGGTGGTAGAATGTAAATAGTCAAAGAATTCATACAATTTTAACTTCGTGTCAACCAAAATAGGATCAAGTCATCCAAAAAGTGGCTGTAAAATATCCAGAAATTTTTAAATTCAGAATTAAGCACATATATATTTTTCCATTGTGACAAGACTATATTGGCAAAAATTGGGCCACAAGCTGCCCCCATGGCCACCCCCAACTTCTGTCTGAAAATCTGCCCCTCAAATATTAAATAGCTGTTAGTTAATACTATATCCATCACATCTCTGAGAATGCTTACCCTATTGTTTCCTAAATTTGTGTTGGTTCTAAGATATTCATGAAACCATTCTAATCTAGTTTCGTGAGGTATAACTGAGAAAAGGTCCTGGACATCTATAGTTACAAATGTCAGTTCTTCCCGATATAAATCATTAGTGACTCTAGTTAAAAAATCCCACGAGTCTTTAAGTAAGACCGGGTTCATGTCCACTACCCTTTTGGTGTAGAAGTCGATGTACTTAGCTATACTGCAAGTCTTAGAATCTTGAGCATCAACAATGTGACTCAAGGGGGGAGCTTGTAAAGACTTGTGGACTTTTGGAATTCCAAAAGTCATAGGTATCTTTGGATTTTCCATACGTAAATATCTGTCTTTTGTTTGATAATCTGGTTGTTCAAAAGCATTTCTTCTAAAGCTAAGTCTATTTCTCGATATGCAATATTCACCTCATTGATTGAGGCTTCATTGTAAGTATCTGAATATAAGAGATTAAACATCTTGTTAATATATTCATGTCTATCTATGATTACCAGCCCACCCCCTTTATCAGGTTTCATTATTCTAATTTGTTTTTGATAATTTCATTGAGGAGGGTGACTTCTGTTTCACTTAAATATCTTTCTTCTATGTTAACCCTTTTGTTTCGTATAAATTTTCTAAAGTTGAATTTGCATAGTTTTTCAAACATAAGCACTGTGAGGTGACGTGGTGGATTGAATGTCCTAGGTCTCTTCAAAAGAATAGTTTCGTTAGCACTTCTAGTATCACTGTTCTTAAAAAAGAAAACTAGGTTAATTCTCCTAACAAACAGTTTGAGTTGTAGCAAAACTATCTCAATTTTGATGTTTGATGAGGGTACAAATGTCAGGCCCCTTTCATATAGGCTGGCCCAGGTTGTGTTCACCTCCAAACTACTGTAATTGAAAATTCTAAAATCACCAAGATCATTAGTGATGTTCAAATTAGTATCTAGTTCCATCGCCTGTTCTGATTCCCCCTTCTTGAGCCATTCAACCCTGCTCCACCCCTCTGTCTCCCCCTCCCCGATGGTATGTTGTCGTATTCCCCCTGTTCCACTGTCATCCCTTGATTCATATTGTTCTGATCCTTGTCCCAAAGTCTCTGAGAGCATGTCAGTGGGGGGGGGGGTCCCTAAAGGGCTATCTTGTTCACTAAAGCTGATGTTCTGTTCATCAAATTGTAAATTAACATTGTTGAATACTGTTTGACTATTAACCATGTTAGAATTTCTGTTCCCTGTAATTGTGACAATACAGTGTTGTCACAATGGGAAAATACTTATGTGCTTAATTCTGAATTTAAAGATTGCTGGATATTTTATGGCCACTTTTTGGACCACATGATCCTATTTTGGGTTGACACTGAGTTAAAATTGTACGAATTCTTTGACTATTTATATTCTACCACCAATTTTCTTACTTTTGCTATGGATGTACAGGGGAACAAGGTGCACTTTCTTGATGGTACCCTTAAAAAGAACATTTTGAAGAAAGGATTTGACTTTAACATTTTCCAAAAGCCCAGCTATCCCAACTCTTATTTACATTTTGACAGCATGCACCCTACACACCAGAAGAAATCAGTACTCATAGTGTGTCAGGATTGGCATTATGGTGTCCAGGGATGATGCTTTTTAGGTAGAAATGTCTACCTTGAAATCTATGTTCCAAAGAAGAGGATACCCAGATGGGTTTTTGAATAACATTTTCAGAGAGGTGACCAGGAAAAGGACATTGGGAAATTTTTTCCACTTCTAGGGAAGGGGCAAAGGACCAACCCACGGTTGGAAATGAAGAAAGTAGTGATTTGGATGTATTGGGGGATTTCGAGAGTGGATTGGTACTGCCCTTTACCAACCAATTTGATGGCCTGAAAGAAATAGTAGAAAGAAGCTGGTCTATTTTTACTGTTGATAGTTTACTCCATGAGTTAGTAAGGCCAAAACCCAGGGTGGTCTATAAAAAAGGCCCTTGCTTTAAGGTGTTATTGAAAGGCTCAAATTTCGCTAAACAAATGGGGAAGATGGCTAGATGTGGGAGCTGCAATTGTTGTAGGTTCATGATAGAAGGGCCCTTTGTCACAGTCCCCGGTTTTGGAAAGATTTATTTCCAAAATAGATTTACGTGCAGCAGTAGGGGAGTGATTTATTTAGCTCTCTGCTCTGATTACTCCGCATTCTATATTGGGAAAACTAAGAGAACCTTCAGGCAGAGAGTCGACGAGCATCAATACGACATTATAAAGGGGGATGAACATAATGCCTTGGACAAACATGTCAAAGGAAACCCGAGCCATGCATTTAAATTCAGTGTTATTGACCAGGCACAACTGGGGGAATGAGGTGGTCCTCCGTATAACTACCTTGAATTCCTGAAATTGAAGTGGCAACTTAAAACCAATGCCACTCAACCCGAAACTCAATGACTGTGCTTCCATCTCCAGCTTACTTAGATTGAAGCCATCTTACTATTTTGAATGAGACAGTCACCGATGGCCTGAAAACATTTCTTCTGTCCACAATGCTTTAACAGTTGAACAATAAAGTATTTTGCTTTAGAGAAGTTTTATAGTTACATTATGTTATTGTGAACTGCCAACACATTATTTTAAATGAAAATGTTTCTTTATGTTGTCTCGACTAGTTTTAAAAGGTTTTAAAAGTTGACACTTGTTTGTGATATAGAGGGGTTGAATAGTTAATTAGGTGATGATGTCATTAATCATTTGAGGCTGCCACCCACAGGTATAAAAATTCAGTTTGTTGCAATTTATATTGTTCTGAAGAAGTCCTGTTACCTGTGGATGAAAGCGCTCAATGTGTGTTAATGTAAATAAACCCTTTTTGCGGCACTCGACTCTGAAGACTTCTTCCTTTCCTTTTTATTGCTGGTTGGTGCTTGTGGTTTCATTTCAACATTGGTATTGCATCTGCCTACAACACCTTGGATGGATTTGTTACAACATACAAATAACCTATGTTTGAGGATACTTGTACTCATAGGCATTTTTTGCACCATTTCATAATCAGCAAGTATTATCATGATGTTTGCATTTTGCAGGGTACTGATTGGTAATAAATGCTGGTAGGTCATGTATACAGTTGTAGACAGACAACACTGTTTATACAACATATACCAGATTCCCATGTGCCACAGGCGCTGACTGTATTTATGATTGAACGGTATTACTATTTGGTAATTTTGCATTCTTTATATTGTGGGGTCAACGAATGGCGTGCTGTCTTGCTCAGCTGTTTGTCATTTGGCTTTCATATTTTCCACATTATTGTCATCTCACTCTGTCTTTATTTTAATAATGTTAATCGCTGACTGTTCATATGACTCATTATATGCACAGACTTCATTTTGCATTCACACCAGTAATGTAGCTAGGGCAGGGTGACAGGGCCAACTGCCTCAAGTGCAAAGTGTTGGGGGGATGTGACTAGCCAGTCACGATCTTTCTTTAATGTAATACCAACTCTTAAAAGCTGGCATTGCATTTGCTGTCAAACCTAAGCACTGTAGCACTCAGTGTGCCATCTAAAGTGTAGCAACTGCTTGCTACATTGCAACAAACCATTTGCTACAGATTAAAAGTACAAAAAAAGCTTTTTTGTTTTAAGCAAAGTCTAAGAGTTGTAGTGATCCATGCAGACAGAGTATAAACTATAGCAATTGTTTGCTACAGTTAAAAAGATTTTTTTTTTCGAAAACATGAATGTTGTAGAGTATATACTATAGCAACTATTTGCTACAGTTTAAACAGATAAATATTTGTGGGTATGTATAAAGCATTACGGTTGTAGTGTACCATGCAGGCAGGATGTCAAGTGCAGCAACTGATTGCTTCATTTCAAACAGTTTGCTACAGATTAAAAGAAATTGTGTTGAGGAAGGGTTGGGGGCAAGGCACAGAAACAGGACCTGAATGGTTGGGGCAGGAGGGAGAGAGGTGCTGTGCATATAGCCACCTGGGTGGTGTGTCAGTAAAAGGTACATCTTTTTTTTTTTGTTCTTCACTTGAAGGGTTCACAATACCAGCTCAGTGCATGGTTGAAAACTATTCTTCTAATTCAGACATAGACATAACTGCTCAGGGAACACATGAAAGGGAAAATAATGGAAATACTAATATCTTGTCAGACACACAGCTGGACAGTTTACTGAGACAGACATCATTATTAAACAGTGCAGGTCCCAATAATAATTTTATGTTGTCATTCACAAGCTTTTTTTTGTCAAATTTCAGTTATAGGAATATTGCATGAAGCAGTGTGAGGGCATGCTTCCATTCAAATGTCAGAATATGTTACATGTGCTTGCTTTCTGTATGCTTATCATGCTTAATGCTTGCCAATAAACAACTGTTCAGGTCACGTCATGATTTCCACTGGTAAGCTGTGTTATAGATGCCACTGCTCACATTGCATGATGGATACAGTGCCCTGACATGTTATGATATTGGACGTGCCCATAAGTATAGATAATGTGACATAGGGAAGGTGCTGTGTACATGAAGGACCATTTGCTAGCAGCCAATCTGTTTATTATAATCGAGCTACTTGCTAATGATTGTACTATTTAATTTTGAACTATGTCTTAAATAAAATTTCAATGTATGTTAATACACCATAGGTCTCATATTTTTATATGCAAAACTCACATGTAGACACAATGTTAATTAATGTATCTTAGATTACAGATGTACACATCAGATTCAGTTTAATGTCAGCTATGGTCTTCTTCTAATGTGCGGCCTGATAGACATTGACTTTTAATTGTTATGGCTTGGATAACTGATGTACATTGCGTACATCATACAGGAAGCTATGGTCATAACATCTTTTACTGTTTCATGCGGATTGTTTTCTGCTGTTCATTGTCTTACAGTGGGTATGATATGCAGACAGGTATTATCAGATATGCATCTGTAATTTCTGTCCTGTGTTGTGATTCATCTTGACAGTGCATGGGACCTGTGGATGATCTCTAATCAAACATAGATGATGACTGCATGCCAGGCCACTGCCAGACTCCTCAGATGATGATAACCATGACAATGATAATGATGACGGTGATGAGGAAGGTGGACCTGCATGTGCCATCTTCCTTTCTGTACCTCAGGAGGAGACAATGACAGGAGTAAACTAGAGACGATTATCGGGAGCAGATCCAGGAGGTGGTGACCTATGTGTATTGAACACAGATGAGGGGCATGCTAGGGAATTTATTTCATGGTATGGCATAGACTATGTGCTACTCATTCAGGGAAATGGCCTGACTGATCATTCATGCCATTCATCTCCATCAGGGTGAACCCTCAGGTCAGTAAATATTGTCCATGTGCTCTAGTTGTGTAATGCTGCCAAAATGCTGTTTTCCATATCATTGATTAATTGTATGCACTCTTGTGCATACAAATGAATTAGCTACCATGCTTATGTGTTATGTGTGCAAACATACAATCCAGATATTATAGTGTGACTTTTAATTATGTTTCAATGTGCACATGACACACATTAACACATTACACTTTCCTTCCACATTCAGCTGTCCATGCATTGTGGCAGTCAACAAGCAGCTACTGCTGCAAAAATTACCCTGTAATCATATGTTTTAGTGAAGGGAAACAACTTGCAGACAACACATGTTGTCGATAGTCCAGCACTGCTACAGTGAAATGGTTAAGACTGGTGCATTGCCATATCATGTATGAGCAACATAAGGACATGTGATTGCAGATGTGCTTTGGATGACAGTTGTCATGCTGTCCCACTGGCATAATTTCATATTGTGGGGCATGTATTGGCAGGACTGATGCCTTGCTGAGTCATATAAAGGTATGTCATAAATATAGGCAGTCATCCTTTTCTGACTGCATAGAATGTCAGTTTAAAATTCATGTATACACAATGGTAGTGATAATTTATTCAGTAACAGTACATTATGCCTTGACTGGTCTGTGTTACTTTTCCTCATCCATTAGTTATTCACATAAGTTCACACCTTCCAGATATAGTTGTAAACATTAACTGATGATTGTATATGTCTCTGCACATAGTCTGATCCATACTGAAATACCACTCTACCTTTGACATGTGAGCATTCACCAACTTATCATTGATATGCTTAAATTATGCTTATAGGACTGTCCTCTGCTTAGTAATAAGCAGGGCCTGTGACATATAAATGTGATTGTTTATTTCACATTGCCATGACAATACCAATGGAAATTTTAAGGTCGGTTACCTATGCCTGTTGATGTTACATGATTGCACATTATTGTGTATGTGTGATTTATACATGCTCTCATTTGTTGATGTCACCAATGAAGCCTGCCCATGTGACATACATTTGGTTAAATGTATTTTGTGTTAGCTTCAACAGCACCCTCTGTGGTTTAACCATGCATTTGAAATGTGTTACATTACCTTGTTTTCCTGCTTTATTGCTGTCTTACTTGATGTGGGCCCAGGTTGTCCACCTCCCTTCCACCTTCACAGTTGCATAATGTATTTTGCAGATATGTTTGCCTTTGTTGCAGTTATTGTCCATTGTCATGTTTTACTTTGTCTACCAGATCAACATGTGCCAACTATCTAGCCATTATACAGATGGATGTCATACACATACAACTCGCTGGCTACTGCTTGCAATATATCCTTGTTCTCATTATACTTTTGTGTTAACCACTGTACGTTGTTAAAATTCATGTGCACAGCCTGATATTTTTATTGAGTTGTAGTGACAGATTTGTGAACATATTCTTACATGTTATTGGTGTGTGTGTGTGTGTGTGTGTGTGTGTGTGTGTGTGTGTGTGTGTGTGTGTGTGTGTGTGTGTGTGTGTGTGTGTATTGGCATTGCTTCCAAGGTCATTCCTTTTAGGCCACTGAAAGTCCTACATATACACCTACATCTATATGTTGCCTTTGACATGGCATGTGTGTGTCACATAGATGCATTCCATTGCATATTTGCTTGGGTTGTGCATGTAGCAACCAGTTTGCTGCTTTGCTGCAGTACTGCTGTTTGGTACTTTCCTTGGTTGTTTGCCTTTCACATGCATAGTGAAACATTCTGCTCTGTCCTCTGCTGGAATTATGTAGTATTTCTAGGTCTGCATTTGCTCATCTGTAATGCTGCTTGGCATATACTTGCACTGCTGACAGACTGCTTGGAATTGTGGTTATTTATCTAATGTGTACTGTATTCCTTATTTGTTATCTTAAAACACACATCTACCATTGGTCATACACATCCAGGTATGACATCCACTCAGTTTGCAACATGTCACAATGTGATAGTGCATAGATATTGTTTTCTGCATTTCACTAGGGCTGGTATGCATCCCCACTCTGTTTGATAACTTTCCATTTCCTGTGTCTATGTAACTTAAGTGACCTTACTGTTTTTTTTCCAACTCTTTGTCTGTCATGTGCTGTGATATTTGTTATATGGGTATACTTGTTGAGATGGCCTTCTCCTCCTCTTTCTGTGTGTTTACTTTTCTTTCTATTCTTAAAAATAAATAAATAAGTAAACAAACAAATAAATACATGGGGCCTATTTCCAACAATCCAACATTGCCCATGCCCTTCTCTCTTTCCCTCAGATTTTCCTATTCCAACATACTTCTTGTGTGTTCCTCTTCTTTACTTATACCCCATGTCTGCTTTTGTATCTCCCAACTTCCTTGGGTGTGTGCATTAAATGTATTATCCACACGTCCCTCAGCCATTGTTAGCTAATGTCAGCTGTGGCGATGTGTCTGTGATTGCCCTTTGTCTTCATTATTTTTTTTTCTATTACAAACTTTATGGATACCTTTGAAATCCATAAGTGATAGCTAGCATATTTTAATAAAAAATGAACTTATGGGGATATTCCATAGTTGCCTGTAAAAGGAGAGACTCTGTTATATATATGTATTCATGACTGTCAGAGTACTTAAATTGTGAGATTCTTTCCATAACTCCTTTAACATACATCACACTTAGAAAACATTTTTTTTCTTACAGATTACCTGCGAGTGATAAAACAGTACACCAATACTACAGAGATACTCCATTTGCACTAAGATATTAAGACTGTGGCATATTTACATATTACATTGTTATCCACAAGTTTTCTGCTGATATCAGCATAATGGACCAAATTATGCAAACCTTTTTGCAATCTGGCCGATTCGCTCTTGCCTTAACATTAGCCATATTCCCTTATTTGAATAAAATGCAACAATGCATATAAACATAGTTAAAGAATATACTCATTACAAGCATCTTCTGGTGGAAAACAAAGATTCAGAATACAGTATATTTTGCATGTAAGTAATTTCACTACATAAATAATTTCCTTAGGAGTTCTTCAGCCAGTTTCAATCACTTTACTAAAGAAACTGAGTAGTACACACCTTTAGCAGTTTCCCTGCATCTCTCCTGCAGCTCAGTTCTGGTGACATATACCCAGACTGTAGTACAAAAAAAATCAACATTATTGGTATGCTGATAATGTACTTCCCCTTTACAGTATGAATAGATTTTACAACACATCCCCAAAAGTTACTAGACAAATGTATCACTTTTTTGTAGCTTGGCACAGAATTATATTAATATAAGGGAAATAATTTGGTTGACTATATGTAGTATCTGTAATAACACATTTGAAGACTGCATTATGATCTAATGAGGCTACTGGTATCTCATCCAGGACAAGGTGGTCATACCATCCCTGTAGTCTTCTCTTGTAAGACCCATTATTAAGTACAATGCCCCTTTCAGCATGTACCTCATAAAGAACATGCAGCAGCTGGAGAGACCACAGAGGTTCCTCACCCAGAGAATCCAGGGCCTCAAACATCCACCTTACACAGATAGACTAAAACCCTGATCCTCTACTCAGTCTCCTACAGATTCCTTAGAAGTGACCTCAGTCTGGCATACAAAGCAATCTCAGACCCCGCCCTGATGGGACTGCTGCATATCCGCAAGTCAAACTCCACTCAAGTAACCCACATGCATGACCTCAACCTAGTCTGTGATATCAATAGGACTCATTGGCGGGACAGATTTGTGTCCCAGAGACTCCCCCTTTTGTGGAATAGACTCCCTTTCCACATAAAGCAGAGTACCTCATTAAACCTTTTTAAGTGCATCCTGGATAACTGGATGGGGAACAGAAAATACACCCTGGGGATTCCACCTGTGTCCCTGATGGGCAGTGGCATAGGGTGCTGACTCGTTGGAACATGGGCTAAATTCTTGGTTAGGCTTGTAAAGACCTCAGGGCCAATTGCCTAGTAACTTCCTATGATCCTATCTCTCATATTTACTAACAATCACTGAAATTGGGCTGAATGATAAGATGTGACTCCCCCATTCCTTTTCACAAGCCAGCTTAACATTATCTGTGATAACAGACCTGGTATAAGAATGGTATTGGAATAAACTGACCTCATTAAAATCCAAGTCCAATTACCATGTGTCTCTGCACCAAAGGAACAAAACACTTAGCAAAGATGCTGTGACATCCCCTTTCTGGGCCAGTAATCAAGGAGCTTGAATCCTCACCACTGACACTGGAGAGGAACGTTCACTTGGAATACAAATGGATACACTCAGTATTTCCAGATGCAGACCTCTCTGCATCAAGCAGAATTTCCCTTAAGAGCACACAGGGAACACATTCAGTCTGAGGTCCAGATTTCTCTGTCTCCCTCCAGGTACCCAATAAGACTCCCTCCCCACTGGTACAGCTGTTGGGTTGAGACCTCAGCTGAGTATGCAAGCCAAGTCCTCCAATACAGTCTCTGTGAAACCAGTGCTTCATGTCCCTCATCCATGTAACTGACACATACACATTGTGAGATTTGATTTTCACACACACAAACACACACACGCACACACACACACACACACACACACACACACACACACACACACACACACACACACACACACACACACACACACACACACACACACACACACACACACACACACACACACACACACACACACACACACACACCTGTGAAAAGCTGGCACAAATTTACTAGTTATGCCCCTTCTGTCCAGACTATAAAGTAGTTACACTGCCACCAGACTCACCAAAGCCAGCTACTCTAAGGCTCTTGCAAGGGTACCCATTTATACTGTGTGAAATTAATATTAATACAAATGGTAATGTTAACCAAACAGCCAGGCTTTTAGGAGTGACCACAGTTTCACCAATAGATGTAAGTACTCTCAAAGATTACATTTTTTTTCTAAAGGACCAGCCGCAATGAAAGGTTTAGATATATTTAATAATAAATAATAATAGAACATGACATTACTAAATATTGTTTTACAATAAACACCAGAGTTTCATTCACAGGAAATATTAAAACTATCACCCCATAAGCCTGACAAGCATGATATACAAAGCTGTGGAATGCATCATTATGGACTTAAAAACAAGGATATAGGGACTTTCCAAACTCTGGATCCCACACAGTTAGGTTTTGTGAAGGGTATATCATGCCTGCTCAACTTTGTTGACTTCTTTGAGTCAGTCACCAGAGCTGTGGATGAAGGCAAGGTGGTTCATACAGTCTACCTTGATCTGGCAAAACTTTTGATACCATTCCCCACTCAGGAATTATAGAAAAACTCACTAAGCTAGGCATCACTCCCTATATCACTAGGTGGGTTGCAAACTGGGTCACAGATAGGACCCACAGTGTGAAAGTAGCTGACTCCAAGTCAGATTGCCGACTAGTCAGGAGTGGAGTCCCACGGGGTTCGGTCCTGGGTCCTCTCCTGTTTGGTATCTACTTCTCTGAAGTTCAGGCCAACATGAAGGGACTCTGGCTGACAAAGTTTGCAGACAATTGCAAGTTGGGAGCTATTATTAACTTTCCCAGTGATGTTGATATCCTACAGAATGGCCTCACTAAGACCAACGACTGGTGTCAGAACCATGGCCTCAAGCTCATCTCCAAAAATGTGTCGTCATCCCCTTTGGGAAAATCCCAGTTCCCATGAATTACCACATTGATGGTAGTCCACTGAACACAGAAGGCATTATAAGAGATCTGGGAACACAGGTTGACAGCATCCTTTCTTTTTTTTTTTTTTCTTTCACATTGTCACTGTGGTCAGAAAGTCCTTCCATGTGGCACATCTCATTACTAAGGGTTTTGCATCCAGGAAGAAAGAGGTCATTGTCTCCCTCGACTCTTCCCTCATTAGGCCAATCATCGAGTACAATGCCCCACTTGGCATCTACCTCACTAGACACCTGCAACAACTGGAGAGGCCTCAAAAGTACCTCACAAAGGGAATCCTGGGTCTTAAACACTTGTCCTATATGGACAGACTCAAAAAACACCAACTATTCTCTGTCTCATATCGCCTACTTAGAGGTGATTTCTGCTTGACTTACAAAGCCATGTCTGATCCAGCTCTGTTAGAAATGCTACATCTAAAGAAATCCCACTCCCTCCACACCACACACTCCAGAGACCTCAACCTCATTACCACAATTAACAGCACATGCTGGAGGGACAGGTTCATAACCCAGAGACTGCCCATGCTATGGAATAGACTTACCATACATGTCAAGCAGAGCACCTCACTGACCCTCTTCAAGAGAAATCTTGAGTGGATGGAAAACAGAAAATTCACCCCGGGGATAAATCCAGTGGCTCTACTTGACAGAGGCACTGGGAACTAAGGTCAAGTGGCACTATGCCAGGGTACTCCTATGGCTAGGCTTGTAAAGGTCCCAGGGTCATTAGCCTAGTACATACCTATGAACCTATTAACCTATAACACAGGAGGATAGGTTCACACAGTTATGGAAAAACAATGCATAACTAATCTCACTATATTTTCCTGACTGATCTAAAGAACACTATTCCTTGGTCAAGGCAAGCTGAAGAAGGTAGTCAGGTTACAAGAACACACTGTTGTGAGACTTCTGTCTCACCTAATATTAAAACATTATTTCTGTACAGAATGACATCACATACATCTGGTCATTTGATTTCTGGTTACCATGCAACCCCCCCCCCCCCACCACCACCACCACCACCACCACCATCACCATTGCTAGACACTGCCAGGATTTAGCACATATATCTCAATACTACACACACAAGAGCATTGCTCAGATCTGGTACAGCTTCTAGAAGTCATAATACAATTACAAACTTCTACTCCTACTAGAGAGACTAATAAACCATGCTACTTACAGACATTGCTTCTCTGGCTTCATTCAAAACTGTGAGATAACATATTTATGGCCTAGGCCCAGTAATTTAATTTTCTTAACATTTCTCGAATTCAGGTGGATTGAGATTAAAGCTCCTCTCTTGCAGTAGCCTCTGTTACAATATATACATTTAAACAGTTACAATAATGCATGTACATTTCTTTTCTGCTCAGCAGGGCACACTGTTGATGCATTCTTTACAAAAGCAGATTTAAAAATACATTTTTCAACACAATCATCTGAACAAATCAGTGTGATATACAAATGACATATAATTCTTTACAAAATTTCAGATAGCTGTGCTGGCATATATTACACATCTACAGCCCTACTTCTCCTGGCATAGCTGGCAATACCTCACATCATCACAGATGCAACCAGCTGGGTGATAATGCAGCTAATTATTAAGAACTACACCAAACTGCATATTGGTGTAAGATATATATATATATATATATATATATATATATATATATATATATATATATATATATATATATATATATATATATACATATATATATATATATATATATATATATATATATGTATATGTATATATATATATATATATATATATATATATATATATATATATACACATATATTCTGCCACCCTCTTCCACTAATTTATTTAAGTAAAGCATGCAGAAAATTGCCCATAGCCATTTTAAAGAAAACTGATTCTATTAAATGACTTATTTCTGTAGAAGGCAAACTGCAATGTCCAATAGTAATAGACTATTCTGAAAAACAATCAGATTGAAGGAATATATCAAAGATTAGTTAGTGGCAGCTAAGCTTCTTGCTAGATTTTACAATTAGGTTCAAGGACCACATCCTTGCCTCTATGTTTATTTCGAATAAGGGCCCTCACCATGTTCAAACCATCCAAAACACCAGTCATACTCCACAGGGCCTGACAACAGCATTGTAAATATTTACATTTTTCTCCAAAATCATCCTGTGCACACTGATAACAAATAATAATAATAATAATAATAATAATAGTAATAATAAACAAACATAGGCAGCACTGTAAATATGAATAATGTACCACAAAGTACAGTGTGTAAGTGTTAAACACTGGCAACTCCTACTGCTCAACTTTGCAACATTTCATTGATGTCTGGTAGTGTCCCTACATAATTTAAACATACCATCATTATACCCCCTCCACATATATGCCTAACATGACTCCCACATCATGTTTTCCACATAGACATTCCGTATCCCTGATTAAAGTGTTAAGAAAAAAAATGTCCTCAACTCATTTTTGTAGTATGTGAGTACGTATGGTCACCTTACTCACCCACTGCATTGTTTTCACAAGCAGTGTAATACATGGATTGCTGTCTTCTGGTTTACCAACAATATGCAGTCCAGCATGGAACAGGGACTGCTAACAAGTGCTCTCCTTTTAGACCTAAAGAGGCTCTTTGGTAATATCTTTCATGCAGTATTAATCAACATACTTCAAATCCTTAGCTTTACAGCTAGCCTTTTATATTGGATCAAGTTATTTAAATTAAGCATGCATTTAAAATGCCTTGCAACATCATTGTCTTTAATATAGGGATACTGAACTGTTGAATTCTCAAAGGGTCTATGTCAAATCAGAGTCTGTGACAATATTTTAAAAATTAACACATCAAAATCTAATTTTATCCTCTTTGGGACTATTTAAAGGTTCAAATCAGCACTACTCCTTCGACTTCATGATTGTCATAATGCACTCCGAAGTCCTAATTTTACCCACAAATGTCAAAGTATTTTGTCAGACTCAACACCATTATCTGGAAACTGTGTTGAGGTCACATGTGACTATGTTCTTAAACAGCTGAAAGCTTCCTCTAAAATCTCTAATCTATTTTTCTTTCACCCTAGACATGCTCTAGCAGCTGAGGTTTCCTTCTCAAACTAAAGTGCACTGTACAGACTATCAGGCTAACTTATAGCTCAGACACTGGACATAGACAACTGTAGAATAAACTAGGAAGGTTTTAATTCCTCTACAGCTACCACTTTTCCCTAAAGAAATTCAAATGGATTCAATTTAATGCCCACGTAACCCTATACCTATTTGCCTAACCTTCAAATTTTCTGTACAAGGACTATTGTCTGCCTTTTTCTAACCCATTAGCCAACAGAAAAAGAGCTGGAGGTAATGAGTGCAGTATACCTAGAAAGACCAAACTTTAGTGGCTGCTATAAATATTTTTTCCAAGCTAGTCCCTTAAATTTGCAATCTGCTCCTTTTTCACATTAAAAATTAATACATTCATCCACGCCTCAAAATTACTATGCTGCATTGCCAAGCCTCCTTCCATCCATAGCTGCAACTGCTTCAGAAGCACACATTGAATAACATCTTATTCTAACACTTATACACATACTAGTCTGGGTCTCCCTTTCGCTAGTTTACTACTTATAAGGAAAGTGCGTTAGATCTCTTTGGCCTTTTATTTTCATGTTGTTTTTTAATGTAAGGTCAGTGTCAATGTACAATTTTTATTAAGATTTTTTTATATGGTGCGCTCTGTAATGAATGACTGCTTTTTTTTTTTTTTTTTTTTTTTTTTTTACAAACTCGAGTAAGATTAGGAGCCTCATTTTAAGGCATTATGCAATTTGGTGCTTTAATTGCTTTGCTATAATTCTGTGCCTTAAAGTTGTACTTTAGTTCTGTGCATTATATGACCATAATCCTGCAGCTGTCATTGTAACTGTTCTTTAGCTAGGTAAGCCTCTGGCTGGGTTGTGGTTAAATCAGGTCTTAGAACAAGTTCACCTACCAGGCTTGCAAATATCTGCATAAATAAATAACATACAGTTTGCTAAAGGCATCTCCAGTGAAAGGCTTTCATAAGTAATTGACAACATTTTTCCAGAGGAATGCTGAGTGACACAATATCATTATGTCCATGCTCTATAAGAAACACAGGGATTCCTGATTATCTTTGTTTTCTCTTTAATCAATTGTTGCAAGAAACCTGCCATCATTCAATAGTAAATAAGGTTCATACAGCACTTCATTTAACATAAGATAAGACAGGTCAAGATGTAGTCTGTTATATGTCAACTGACTTGTTCAGTTAGGATCTCAAGGTTTTATTTAAAAGTTAGGCCAGCATGTTGGACATGTTTTAATTCTGTTTAATCCTATTGTCATAATAAGGCTTATCACAGAGAAACTGGCTATAAACGTTTCAGGCAGAGATTTTTTGTCCTATTTCCAGTGTCTGTTCTGCTCAGCTATGCTTCATATGTCAAGGCTCCTTTTCTATCTCTGTAATAAATGTCCCCTTCAGTTACGTGCTGGTTTCCACTCACAATGCATATCTTCTGTGCAAAATTAACACTTCAATATCTTCAAGACAGCCAAAATAAGGCCAAAGGCATCTAGGTGCAGCAGAAGTGTTTTTTTCTCCCTAAGCCAACCCTTTTCCATTACCTGAGTAGGACATACAGTCATGTCAGTACAGTCCAAGCACTTATGATTTCACATATGGAATCTCTCCAGCTGATCACCCTCTATTTCAGCTGTGGGCACAGCTTCAGACAAGAGCTATTGCCCAAGAAGTCAGGGAAGAAAAATCCTACACCCTTCCTCTGAGAGACGAAGAGCTGAGAAATAAAGCCCACTCCTCATCCATGTCCTTCCTTTGGTACCTGGTCTGCTCAGTGGTGCAGTTGTACCATCTCTCTCCGGACTAGCAGACCCATCAGGGAAAATAATTTCTTGATATTTCATGCAGACATTTAACTTGAGATAATGGCGTTTTCACTAGATGTTGAGAAGGATTTTCAGTTGATAAACCTATGAAACATATATGTGACTTAGTTATTGGTTTTCTTGTGATTATTTCACTGTCATTAAACAGACGTACTAATGTCTAGTCTGCAGTTTTTTCGCCTTTTTATTTATTTATTATTTATTTATTATTTCTTGACTGGGGTGGAGTACTGAGCCAGGGGCACGGATTTTAGACTCAGACTGAGAAAATGAGTACAAAGTTCTAGTAGTAAAAGGTACACAAAGAAGTAGTTTATAGTACAGGTGGAGACAACTAAAGCAATACCAAGAATACAAAAACATTATAACAACATTCTGGAAGACTGCCTACCATAGTGTGAGTCTAGCTAATGCATTATCCAACAAGCAAAAACATTATAACAACTCAGTAGTGACAGATAGGATAAGGTGGATGATGGAGGACAGGTAGAACAGTGAGTGAAGTATGTTAGAGGGATGCGGATGCTATAAGGATGAAAAAGTGGTATAGAGCTCATTGGAGTGACAGTGTGCAGGAGGGTTAATATAGCATGGCTGTCAAAGTGTTCATGAGGTGAAAGCAGGGTGGTAGGACAGAGTGAGCATCATGGAGTTTTGGAGTTAAGTTATGCATTGTGGTGAAAAGCATTTGCTCTTGTGTGTAAATATTTTATTTTTATTTTTATTTATTTATTTGACATTTGTTAACCGTGTTAGTCCAGCTGATCGAGAAGCCCATTTTCAGTAGAGACCCGAGGAGAAAACCTCCATGGTATTTCTCAAGATGAAGCCTAAAACTGGGGAAAAAGGTGGTGACTATTGGGTTACCATGGAGTGATACCCATGTGTGAGGTGTCATTTCTCAGAAGCTGTTGTTGGCGATGTGGAGTTTTTTGAGTGAGGTAGAGAGGGAAAGAGAGGCTTGTGATCTAATGTTGTAAGATGTGATTCTTTAAGAGAGTTGGGTGGAGAAGAAAATTAAACAGTCTTGGTCTAAGAGTTTGTGGATTAGGTAGACTGAGGAGCGTAATATCTTTCACGGGTAGCCATAAATGATGTTCTGTTGGGAAGTTAATGTGATGTATCTTCAGATTTGATTGGCTCGGGTTTGTAGAGTTGACTGTTTTTATTTTCTTCTTTGAAGTTCCATCAATAACAGGGAGGCCATATTCTAGTTGTTGTAAGAGCAGTCGCTTTCTAACTGCTAGTCTACTTTCAGGTGGCAGGAAGGGTGATATAATTTGACCCAGAAAAGTAGAGTATTTACTTTAAATTTAGTATTAGTGATGAGAAATTGAAAGTCCAGGGACTGCCCTAGGCAAATGCCACGGTATTTGAACTATGGTGTTGTTTCTAACTGTTCTTTGAAAATGTGCTTTATTGTCTGGGTTTGCAGGACTGTGAAGATATTTTGTCTTGTGCCAAAGATCTTATCTGTCAGTATGCGAGTCATATTGAAAATGCATTTTGGTCTTTTTCAAGTTGTTTTTGACAATGGAATGGTGATCAGGGTGGGAGTTAATGAATAGTGAGAACAGCTGAGGCAAAAGAACTGATCCACAGAGTACTTGTTTTGCAAGATAAATATAGATAGAGGATGAATTCTCTATTTACACTTTGAAATGTCTACCTGTATGAAAATTGAGTAACCAGGGAAGGCAATCTATCTTGGCTTATGCCTGATTTAAGGAGAGAATTAAAGAGTAATGAATGGTCTACCAGGTAAAAAAAAACATCGATAAGGTGGCCTTTGTTCATGCTTCTTAGATTATTATTATTTATCGTGTAAACAGTGGCCATGGTGTTTCTATCAGATTAAAATATATGCTGATGTGGGGAAAGCAGACTGAATTTTTGATTTAGTTTAAAAGTTGAGCAAAGATAAGGTTTATCAAAGATTTTTTCCAAAGGAGAAGGAGTAGCAATTGGCCTAACGTAGGGATTTATTTTTGGTAGTGGTTTAACAATGGCACTCTTCAGTATAGTTGGCACAGTGCTGTTTGT
Source organism: Protopterus annectens (assembly GCF_019279795.1). Taxonomy (NCBI): domain Eukaryota; kingdom Metazoa; phylum Chordata; order Ceratodontiformes; family Protopteridae; genus Protopterus; species Protopterus annectens. The sequence goes on from NC_056731.1 coordinate 707,635,691, forward strand.
GATGCATAGGCTGTATAGGTGGGGAACATGCACACACACACACACACACACACACACACACGCACACGCGCGTGCACACACACACACACACACACACACACACACACACACACACACACACACAAGCAACCATTAGTTACAGTCATTGACTGTGTGCAGCTTAGATGTTTGCTCAATATCAAATGAATGCATTTATACATAAATAATTGTCTAGAAATATGTTTCATCTTGCTGCTGACTGAACCTCACTGTGTAAAGTATTGCAACCTGTCTCTGCTCTCTCACTTACTTAGCTAAAGAATCAAAGATGAAGACTCAAACTCAGATTTTTACTATTGTTCCTGTATATTTTGAAAGCCACTGTATAATAAGCATTGCATTAGACAACATTTTCTGAGGGATATGAAGTCTGAATGAGACGTGCATGTCTATCACTATTTCATGACTGCAATCCACATCAGTTTGTCAGAAAACCATGCATTTTATGAGCAACAGTCAAAAATACCTGCTAGCTTCTTTGCACAAAAAATCCAGACTGAGCCAAAAATAATAGGGGGAGCAGAGGCCCAAAAATGCAAATGTTTTAAATACTACACTAATTCACTCAAAAAATGTAATAGAACAACAGGCTTTGCATCAGCATGTACTTTCTAAAGAATAGAAAGCATGATCTGATCTGTGATTGTTGACTGACTATCGTTCTCAGTGCTTTACCAGAAAATCAAACAATTTATGAGGTACAGGACAGAATATGAAACAAAGTCAGGGATTAAGCTCTTCAAAATCAGCAACAGCTGAATGGAATGATTTATAGAATATGTCCATAATGATAAACCAAACTCCCTGTTTTGCATTTGCCAGCAGAGACACCATTTTTATTCTTTTTTATTTATTCTTCAGTCTCGTCAACCAAGCTCAGCTCAGGTAATAGAAAACATCAACAGGCACAACTGTTTCACAGAAGCAAAACTGCAATATTAGATTTTATGCACCTTGCCATAACTTTTGAGTGCACTGCCAGAGTATGATGCATCTAATAATGTCTTGCATTCGACTCTATGACCATGATAACCTCCATGAAGTCAGCCTTTCATTGGCTATTAAAGAAAGCCAATGAAAGGACACAAATTGATGCTGTTTTGGAAGCTCCTTTTAGAATGTGAAATTGTAGTGATTTGCCAATGCAGAGTGGTTGAGATGTATGCTTCACAGGTGGAACACGGACTTCACTGTACTTCACGTTTCCTCCTGTGCTGTATTGTAGGCTATTTCCTGCTTCATAGGTTCATAGGTGTTTACTAGGTTAATGACCACAAGGCCTTTCTAAACCTATCAATTCATCCCAAATCTCTGACAAGTTCTGGTACCCTTGATAAATGTAAGCTGGGACTTGGGAGATGAAATATTTTCTAGTAGTGGCCTGGGAGATGAATCATTTACAGGATGACTGTATCCATTAGAGACATAGGTGTCAAACCAGGGATACATTTCCTGTTTGACATCCAATTGCCCAAATTACATTTGAATCTGGTTAGAGAGGAACTCTGATTCACATGGATGGGGAACCTGTTCCAGAGAAGGGGTAGTCTCTGGGATATACACCTGTCTCTCCAGCAGATCCCATTTATATCACAGGCAAGGTTTATGTCTTTAGAATGAATAACTCTGGTACTGTTTGTTTTGTGGATTTTCAGGAGGTCTATCAGAGTGGGGTCTGACAATGCCTTGTACTGTATGCCAGGCATAGATGCCTCCTCAACAGCCTGTTATAGACAGAATACAGGAATATGTCCTTGAGGCAGTCAGCACAGGATATGTTTCTTATACCCTGTATTATTTTAGTGAAGAATCTCTGTGGACATTTATATTGTCGGATATGCCTGGTTAGGTACATTCCAAAGGGGGCACTTTACTCAATGATAGGTCTGATGAATGCTAAATACAATAGAACAATGACTTTCTTGAACCTGGATGCCATACCTTTGTTTATAAGTTGCACAACATAGAATGGTTCCCTCACTACTGCAGACAGTTGATGGTCAAAGGCTGTATTACTGTCTGTGTGTGCCCCAAGTCCCTGACTACTGGGTCAGCTCATAGAGGTGTGTTGTCAGTATGATAGTTACCAGGGGTGGATGACTTCATGAAGGATACTATTATGCATTGCCCATGGCTCTGACACCAGCAATTTGTCTGTGGCAGCCCCTCATGGAGAACATTTGTGTCAGTGGGGGATCCAATGATAGCTCCTAATTTGCAATCATCTGCAGATTTAGTCAGCCAGAGGCCATTGATATTGGCCTTGATTTCAGAAATGTAAATGCCAAAAAGGAGCAGTCCCCAGACCAATCCCTGAGGGACTCCACTTATGACTGGCCTCTTTGTAGAGGTGGACTCCCCAGTTCCAACTTGCTGGGTCTTGTCATTGAGTCAGTGGGCTATCCACTGGGTGACATAAGGGTTTGTATCTAACCTCTTGAGTTTGTCAACAATGCCCAAGTGGGATATTGTATTAAATGCCTTGGCCAAGTCAAGGTAGGTTGCATGAACAATTTTGCCCTGATCCATTTCATTGGTGACCTTCTCAAAGAAGTCCACCAGGTTGAGTAGATATGAGTTGCCCTTGATGATACCGAATAGAGATGAGTCCACTGTCTGGAGGTTTTCAGTGTCATTATTGATCATTTACAAGATAATTCTTTCCATGGCATTGTGTATGAGACTAGTGAGACTTGTGGGTTTATAATTTTCAGGTTCTGCAGATGGCCCACCTTTGTGTAGAGATATATCTGTTGCTGTTCTCTGTTTATGAGGTATAAAACCTGTTTGGAGGCTGTAGTTAAATAGCAATTCTAGAGGAACTGTTGGGTCATATTTCTTGCTGTTTAGAAGGCATTCTGAGATATTGTCTGGGCCCATTGATGCAGTGGTCTGGGACTTATAGAGAGCATTAAGGACCTGTTATCTAGTGATAGCAGGGGAGATACATTTGATGCTATTTCCTGAAGGAAGGTTGAGTGGGAGAGTGGGGTAAGGTTGCAATTTAGCTGCCCTTAATTTTAACATACAGGTTATAGAGGTGGCATAATTTAAACCTGTTTTTTTTTTACTTGCATTCAATTGAACCTGCCATAAGAATTCTCTGTACTCTAATGTTTTTCTTTTTTTTTCCAGGGACCACCTCTGGGATTTTTTACTCCCTGTTTTAAAATGAAAAAAATCTCTTCATTAATAACCTGTCTTTCATTTTATTCTGGTAAAACTGAACGCCCACTGCACAAAAGGATTTATGAACATAGGAATGACAAAAAATAAAAAATAAAAAAAGAGAGAAATGCCTTATATAGGCACTCTACAGTATACAAAGAAAATAAGAGGTATTACTTTTTTTCAGTTTAGAACAGGTAGAAAAAATGGTTTAAATGATGCCACCTCTATAACCTGTTTATTAAAATTAAAGGCACCTAAACTGTAACCTAGTGCTGAGTGGTTACTCTGTAGGGTTATCGAGTGCTGTTAATAAATTACTCACACAGTTTTAGTATTAAATATTTACGTTGTTTTAGAAAGAATTTAGATTAATTTCTTGTATCCCATTCAATGTATGCTTAATTACGACATGCACCTTTTAGAAAGGAAAAAAATGATTTTTAATTAGTTTCAACTTGCTCAGTGTTCATTGGTTGTATTATTAATTTATTTTGTATTTAAATGAACACTTCTATGGTATGGCCAGTTCTGTCAAAGTCTTTACTGGCAAGGAAGAAAGCGCTTAACTCATTTTTATGCATTATGCTATTAAATTATTTTGACTACTAGAGCTCTCAACTGACTTTAGCCATGCTGTTTGATTATTAACTGGTTAACAAATTTATCCTACCTATAATCTTTCATTAAATATTCTGATGACTTAGGTTTTCCTTTTTCAAACAAATCAGACCACAAAACTAATCCATTCCTTTTTAGTAAATCCACTTTAACATTATTCTGAGTTTCCTTAAATCTAGAGGTTACATTTTGATCTTAATGGAGTTCTAAGAACATATTTCTTAACTATTTTAACAATTATTTCACATATGCAAAGTCTAATGATTGAAATGAATTTCCTTCTAAGGTAAATTTTATTAACAAGATGAAAGGATTGTTACATATTTCTAATTTATCATATGTAATCAATTTATAAGCATTTAGTTTAATTTGATCCAGAATGGTTTTTCGTTAAGTAGTGTAAGTTGAGTCTACCCAGAGTATAAGAGTTAAACTGTGTAGCAACAGAATAAGATTCTATATCTGGGAAGCTAATAACACCATACCCCCATGATCTTATATGATTTCTATAAGCAATTATCAACTTTTTGTGATACCATAAGAATGAAGTTAACATTTTTTTCCATTTTCTTTAATTTTTTTAAAAGCCTTTTGTCAAGTATTAAAGCTATGATAGATAGATAGATAGATAGATAGATAGATAGATAGATAGATAGATAGGTAGATAGATAGATAGATAGATAGATAGATAGATAGATAGATAGATAGATAGATGTATCCACACATACATATAAATGGTTATATTACTCAAGATTGTATGCATGTATACATTGTAGTTGTAGTGTTGGGTGGTAGGAGGAGAGGGTTGTCTGTGTACATGAGGCAATTGCTGCTTTGCCCCAGGATGCCCAAATTCACCAGGTGGACAGGAGAAATCACCGGAAGCTGACCCTTGGACATGCCTGGTTTGGTACTTTTTTTGTAAAATACAGGAGCTGTTTTCCGTTACCTTAGCAAGGTACTTTGCAATTATCAGCTGTTTAGTGCCTACAATTAATTTCTCCTTATTAACAAGGAGAGTTGAGTGCTTGTATCAGTTTAAGGCTACCAATTGCTTTCCAGCAGGTATTAGAGCAAGTGCTAGTCACAGGAATGCTTAAAGGTAAGATGAAAAAAAATGGTTCATCCTAAACACTGCAGTGTGCACTAGATAAGTTAGATGTGAAAGTAGGTAACTTAAGTTTTACCTGTCTAAAAAGTTAAGTTTTAGTGGAGAGTCACTATTTTTAAACAGCAAGATAGATTGAAAGAGGGTGGTCACTTTTGTATTCTGGTACTATGGAATACAGTAGGATGGCCAATAAATTTAAATAGTTTAATGGGAGTGATTTCACAAAATGATAATTTTGTGCTTACTCACACAAGCCAGTGAAAGCAGAGAGGAAATGAGATATATGGTCAAATTAACATAAGAGGCAGGCAACTAGAAAGACAGGGGTATTTAAAAACATGACAGTAACTGCGTGGGTGGGTGGGAAAAAAATTCTGCCTGACTCACAAGAGAGAGAGCTGTAGTCTCTTTTGAAGTTTTAATATGCAGTTAAAAGCAGAATACAAGTAAAACACAAGGTAAAGAAAACAAATCACAGTATTCAAAAATATAAAAAGGCAATAACTATCTATCAAAAATGGATTTACTGATTCAACAATATAACACTCAAATTTCAGCTCTAACTTATGAAATGAGTGTATCTCTTGATAGAGAAGGTATCTCTTTCAGACTACCACAAACATTATACTTTTCTACCTCAAATGGGTCTCCAATATAATTATGTGGCATGGTTTTCAGCAATTGCTCACCTTCAGACAAAGACACTGTTACTGTTCTACCTTGACAACTCCCACTCCATTTCAGCTTCCAACACCAATATCTTCTGCTATGGGATTTCTTCTCTAAACAATACACGTAACCCTTAATAACTAAGACTTCTTTAGCTTTCTGTGATTGCATTCTACTGTATAGTTGCTCAACAACTCCAGGCACATTGTAGCAGTTGTCAGACATGATAGTATTATCAGGCATCATACAATGTTTTAAAGTAACACTACCCCTTTTATAGTTGTCTTCATATGCTAAGTTTCCCATTGCAAATAACACCATTGTAGTACCCATTTCGTGATTATGTGATTCATGATTTTGACATTTCGGTAATTTTGTCTTTCGGTATTTCAGTCTTGGGATTTCGGACGTCAGTATTGTGTAACTTCGGTATTTAGTAGTGATCATATATATATATATATATATATATATATATATATATATATATATATATATATATATATATATATATATATACCTATATATATATATATATATATAATATATACAGTGGATATAAAAAGTGTACACACCCCTGTTAAAATGCCATCTTGTGATATAAAAATAAAAAATGAGACCACAATAAACCATTTAAACCTTTTTCCCACCTTTAATGTGACCTATAGCCTGCACAATTCAATTGAAAAACAAACAAATCTGTTAAGGTAAATAATATAAAATATAAAAAATAAAAAATGTACAATAAGCTGGTTGCATAAGTGTGCACACCCTTAAACTAATACTTTGTTTAAGCACCTTTTGATTTAATTACAAAATTCAGTCCTTTTGGGTAGGAGTCTATTAGCATGGCACATCTTGACATGGCAATATTTGCCCACTCTTGCAAAAGTGCTCCAAATCTATCAGATTGCGAGGACGTCTCTTGTGCACAGCCTGCTTCAGGTCACCCCACAGATTTTCTATTGGATTTAGGTCTGAACTCTGGCTGGGCCATTCCAAAACTTTAATTTTCGTCTGATTAAGTCATTTTTTGTTGATTTGGATGTATGCTTGGGGTCATTGTCATGCTGAAAGGTGAAATTCCTCTTCATCTTCAGCTTTCTAGTAGATGCCTAAACGTTTTGGACCAAAAGTGACTGGTGTTTGGAACTCTCTCCACCTTGACTAAAGCCCCAGTTCCAGCTGAAAAAAGCAACCCCAAAGCATGATACTGCCAACACCATGCTTCACCGTGGGGGTGGTGCTCTTTTGGTTATGCAAAGTGTTATTTTTCTGCCAAACGTAACTTTTGGAATTGTGGCCAAAAAGTTCAACCTTGGTCTCACCAGACCATAACACAATTTTCCACATGTTTTTGGGAGACTTGATGTATTGTTTTACAAATTTTAGCTAGGCCTGGATGTTTTTCTGTGTAAGAAAAGGCTTCCATCTGGCAACCCTACCCCATAGTTCAGACATATGGAGAATGAGGGAGATTGCTGTCACATGTAGTACACAACCAGTACTTACCAGAAATTCCTGCATCTCCTTCAGTGTTGCTGTAGATCTTTCAGCAGCCTCCCTGACCAGTTTTTGTCTTGTTTTTTCATCACTTTTGGAGGGATGTCCAGTTCTTTGCAATGTCATGTTGACCCATATTTTCTCTACTTTTTGATGACTGTCTTCACTGTGTTCCATGGTATATCCAATGCTGTGGAAATTTTTTGTACCCTTCTCCTGACTGATACCTGTCAACAATGAGATCCATTTGATGCTTTGTAAGTTCTCTGTGAACCATGGCTTTTGCTGTAGCAGGCAACTGAGTAAATGTAATGAAAATCTTACTACGACAGCTGAACTTTATTTGGGGTTAATCAGAGTCTCTTCAATTGATGGCAGGTATGTAACCAAGAAGACTGAATGCTGTAATTAAATCAAAAGGTGCTTCAACAAAGTATTATTTAAAGGTGTGCACACTTATGCAACCAGCTTATTGTAGATTTTTTATTTTTTATATTTTTCCCCCTAACGGATTTGTTTCTTTTTCAATTGAATTGTACAGGTTATAGGTGATATTATAGGTAGGAAACGTTCTGAAATTATTTGTTTTGGTTTCATTTTTTATATCTCAAAAAACTGGCATTTTAGCAGAGGTGTGTACACTTTTTATATCCACCATATGTGTATATATATATATATATATATATATATATATATATATATATATACTTGAACAAGAAAGAAGAATAAAGTTCCTTCCTGTTTTTCAGACATCATTGGTGAACTTTGAACTACATTTTCTTCAAAACAATTCAAGGAGCTGGAAAAGCAAGCCAAGCAAGAATCAAACATTTACACACAACTGCAACATTATTTTGTTCACAAGCTTTTTTAAGTGTTAATGCTTCATAAACTATTTGTGAAAGGAATGTGTTGCACAGAAACAAAGAAAACAAAATCACCAGCAATTTAACACTTCTAATTATTATATTACTTAGATATGACATTCAGTTAACCCAGCAATGCACATACTAACCAAAGTTACACAAACAAATAAATGGAATAAAGAAATAAAGAAATAACGTTTTTAACATATATAGTCTTAAAGCTACCAATTCCATTGTTTATAATGTAATGACACTTTCTTACAGGAAGTATTTGTTTAACATTTAGAAATGCAATTATAATGTAATTATAAGTTTGATGAATGAAATATATTAACTATTTTTCTGTAAATATAGTAAAATAGTAAACTAACCATTTATATTCCTTATTTTGAAACATGTTTTAACTTAAAATATAAATGCATACTTACATATAGTTTGAAGTTTAAAGCCCAATACAAACTTTTTACTTAAAGGGTAAATCTATTGTTTCAGAAAATAAAAGTCCTGCGATCAGAGAATAAAAGTCACTTGTTTTTAAGCTTTTACATTTTAGAAGCAGTTTTCCAGGACTTTAGCTCACTCTGTCTCTAAAGGGACATACTACTCCCATCCATTTCTTCAGTGTTATTAAGGATTGTATTTTTGTTAACAAAAGTGCATGCCTCCGCCAGCCTATCACATATTTCAGTTTCTTTAGAAAGAAATAATTCGGTCTTTGCAAGAAACACAAAAGTGGCTTTAGTCTTTTTAAGTCCATTAATCAATAGTCAGCAAGATTTCCTTTTACTCTTTATTTTACTGGAATAATCATTGTCAAATCTGACTGCAAGGTCACCTATTTTAATCGGCTGGTTGGACCATGCTGTTTTTAATATTTGATCTTTTTTCTAAGATGGAAATAAACTTAACTATAACTGAGATTGGTAGTGAGCTTTCCTTCTTCAAATTTGCACTCAGGAATCTATGTGTCCTTTCAGTTTTAAAAGATAAAGTTTTGGGTAGATTTAATGTTATATGTAGCCAGGTTGTTAAGTTTATTTTATTGTCTCCCTCATACTCTTCAGGTATATCATACATTCTAATGTTATTTTATCTCAGTTTATTTTCTAATTCATCACCCGGGCACCAGTTATTTTGTTTTTAAAGAAATTCAGTCAGAGACTCACCTTCAGATATTCTTTCATGGTCATTTAAAGCCTCTTCTGTACTGCTGATTTGTGCACTTTGTTGTTTCATAAGAAGTTCTAAACGTTCCATGTTCTTTTTGGACTCTTCTTTGAAACTTTGTTTTATTTCAGTATCCAGTTTGTCCATTTTAAGTAATACACCCTGCATGCTAGATATTAATGACTGGATTTTTTTAACACAAGAATCCTGGATATATTTCTTGAGTAGCTTATGTTGAAGTCTCTTCTCTACAGCTTTTGAAGAACTGGAAGCTATAAATCTTTCTGTGATCATTAATGAATAAAGCTAGCTAGAAAATATTTCCAAATTTTAATTTTTTGATTATATTTTCTGTCAGAGAAAAAAATAGTCACAGAGCTTTCACCAGTTGCTGCTGTTTTTAAAGGAAGTTTAACTTGCAGATCAAACTAATATATAATGAATACAAGTAATTAGTCACTACAGTCATGGGCAAATCTCTGCTAGCTAATCTTTGTAATACTTTGCAAATATTAGATAAATAAGCATGCCCGAGTTGAAATATTCATTATTTAGCCTCTGCCCTTCTCTCCTCTCCTCTATCATATTCTATATACTTTTCATTACACTCATATAACTACTTATCTTTAGCTTGCATTTTAAAAGAAAATATAAACTTTAACTAGTGTATATTATTATTTGAAGGTTTCCTAAAATGGTTATGCAGCTCAAGGAGTGGAATATATGGCTGTGATCTGCTGTGGTTGCATTTCTATAATTTATACTGCTGAAGTAATTTACTGCACCAGCTTGAGATGTTGGATGAGACAGCATTACTTTTACATAATTTATCTTGGATTTTAATCACTGGTGGAACAAATAATAGTAAGTTGCTTTCCATCAAGTAAAGGTTTAGACTGAAACTAGAGGTATGCTTATTTTTTGTTCTTTTACCTTAAACTCTGGCAGACAAGTGATAATGTCATAATAATGTTAATGGTTTTACAGTAGAACACTCAATTTTAATGCTAAAAAATCAGAAGGCTTTAGGTTCTATCCCCCAAGTGACTAAATTAATTTCAATTACTGACACTGCATCAAGAGTGTACCATCCTTTAGATGAGATGTTAAACCAAGGACACAGCTTCCCCAGTTTGTGATAGTTCAGATAGATGTAAATAATCACACAGCACTTATTAAAAAGAGTAGGCAAATTTTTCCAGAGACCTGGCCAAATTTCCTCTAGACAAAATGATTGTCAGCTTATATATCCCCCGAAAAGAGGCCACCAGCCTGGCTGAACAAACCAATTTAACAAAGAATAAATAAAATAAAATAAATCAAATATAAACAGAAGGCTCTGTAGATATGCAATAGCTTGTATAGCATGGGTTCATGAAAGCATACACGACAATGCCCTACTTCTGTATTAAATGTTTGTAAGTACCACTTTTGCAGCAGAATCACTAAAACACAAACAATCTGAAAAAAGAGTGCATTTCTAATATTAAAAAGATCACCCTCCCAAGACAGACTGAGTAGAGCCGGAATATTTGAACAATCTATGATTCATCAGTTGAATAATCCTACTAGCTCTTTAAAGCTCCATGATGATACTTCATTTTTAACCATGTGCACAGTGTGCATTTAAGCTAAAACAATGATATAGGCAAACAGAACATTGACTGTTTATTTTTATTGCAAACATTGCCAACAGCAGACAGGGCTGGTGCAGTACAAGGTACTGTTTGACACATTTTTTTTAATTTCTTATCTGTTTGGTACTTACAAATTTTGATGGAGAAAATGCTATGTTTACCTCAATAAGTGAAAAACACTAGCAAGTATTTGTTTCTTTTTACTTACCCTAAAATTCCTAACAACAAATCATTCTACTTAATCTTAATTTGCTTATTTGTGATTAATTTTGCTGCAAAAATAAAATAACTACGTGGTTGAAACAGATAGACAAGTTATCTTCTACCTATATACCAGTACATTTCTTATCTGATTTCATACTTAAGTTTATATGGTAAACAAATTAAATTCAATAGCCATAACATAGATACAATTTTATATTCTAGCTGACAGACTTCTAAATCTTTAACTCATTATATCTGAATGATGCCTCCAGGTGCATCTGTAGTTAACTCCTACTGATGCCACTAGACATCAAATATTGCTTATTCATATTTGCATCAATAATTCCAAAACCATACTATGGATAAGGTTTTAAAAGATTTCATCTTAAAGCTTACACAATGGCAAACCCAACTGCATTAATATTTGATGTCTGTCTACTGTAGGTAAATAGATATTAACTGTTATTTTTTATTATATTAATTTATATAGATATAATTTTCATATTTTTTCTAAATATCTCAACAACCGAGTATCACAGACAGACCTCCTTAGCCTCATATAAAATCTCTCAGCTAGATGAATAAAATACTACTGACAGTACATGTGTAACTTGAGTGGTTTCTAAGATATTGTAAGTTGTTTACAAAATATTAAAAATGTTATAGTGACTGCATTTACTGTGACTTATAAAACTAAGTTTAAGACCTAGAACCTAAAGAATACTACCGCTATAAAAATAGTTTGTACTGAAGAGTTTCCCATTTATACTATTTAATAATCTCTATGCTTCCAGAGATGTCCTTACATTTCAAACAAATGTTCCTATAATTTCATTCTGTCAAAAGGCTTAGGCTCCACCCATTAGAAGTTACAGTGCAAACTACCTGAGCTCCATTGGAGTGAATGAGTTAAATAGCTGGTATTAAATTGTTGGAAGTTATGTAATTTAAACTTTGATTGAAATCTAGTACTGTTACGGGAGGGGGTGAGGCTAATTCAGCAGCATGTGTACCTTCCCTTTTCCAGTTAATTAGTTGATAATTTATTTTGCATTGTTTCTTTAATATCCTATACAATGTGTATTAAATATTACTTGTAGTCTGAAGTGTTTTTGTTAAGATCAGTGAGACATGGCCTATAGCAAAGCTACAGGGATCATAAATAGTGTTATATTTTACTCTTCCAATCATTATATGTATTGCTGGGCTATTGTTTTATTTCCCTTTTGAATTCTACAAATCATTAAACACTTTTGAATAATTGTTCCCTTGTATTTAAAGGAGAGGTTAGGCCTGTGGTGGCTCTGTGGTTCCTTCTAGTATGCATCTCAAAGTTTGTTAATATTTTTAATGGCATTTATGAGTATCATGATTATGTAATAACTATCATGTGCATGTCTATATTATATATATGATTCAACTTCTTTTATTTTATTGAACACTTTTCAGTTACTTAAAAGCATATCTTTATTTTCCTAATTGGGACTGCTGCACAATATTTTTTGACATTTGAATTGGGATAACCATAGCTAACTGTATAGTAAATATACCCCCGGTCTCATCATAATTTTTTACTATGTAACACAATTTACTATCATAGAACTTAAAGGACGTTTAATTGTCAGACATGAGGAAGTCCTTTTTCTTTTTTAACATTTCATGGCAAATGCTAATTCAGCCTTAATGAAAAATATAGTTGAAAGGTCACAAGGGGAGTAAAACTTGGCTGAATGGATGCAGGTATCATCTGCAAGAACAATATTCACAATTTTGAAATGTTTTGCAATATAATGTATAAATTCCTCTATAGTGATAAGCTGGCATGCCTTGATTGACTATACACTTGATGTGCTCACCAAATAGACTTTTTCAGCAATTTGCTCACTTATATATCCTAATAGTCGGAGACTGGAACTCTGTTATCAATAAAAATTTAGCTAAGACACAAAACTGACAAATTCCAATGTTTAAGGTCTATTGTAGAATACTTCCTGTTTATTCTGTTCTGAAAAACAATCATTCTTTATTCCTAACTTCACAAATCTTGGTCATAAAATGACTTTTTCACCACTATCTAGTTTACTGCCTCCTTATCTGATTGTATCATGTCAACTTGATAGTTACCAGATCTCTCTACAAAATTCATAAAGGCATCTTTTTATAAAATCGAACTGTTGATTAAATTGTAGTCTTTTAATTAATAGACTAACAATCCCAGTATCAGCTCTTTGATAAATGTGCAATATGTTTACTAATCCTAGTTTTTTCATACTGAGGCAAAATAACTTCCAAATATTTACTTTCAATTCTTCAAGTCCAAACACGTCTTACAAAAGTATTTATTTACAAATAAAATATTGTCACTCTACATGCACTTTTGAATACCTTTTACTCAATATTTAGAAATATTAATAAACTCCCATAAATCTCTGTAAATGCATTTGGACTTTTACTCTGTTTAGACTTTGTAAATCTAGTAAAACTCAACAAAGAACTTATGACTAATCTAACTTTTCCTATCTTTTAAAGCACATACATCCCCTAATCTGGATGGTTATTTAGGATTTTATAGGACTTTTGCTTATACAACTTTCCATGTGTTTTATTTTTCTATGCATTTACTCAAACTCTTCGTGTCTCAGTTAATTATCTTAATCATTGACAACATTACTAAGCAACCCTAATTCATAAAATCATAACCCCAACAAATTGCAAACCTACATGTTTAATTAATAATGGCAGTTACAAATCTGTCCTAGTTTTGGCATTAAGAGTCAGTGTCTTTCCTATTTTTTTTTTTTTTTATTTTTTTTTGCTGGGTTTCATAGAATCTAGATAGACATCAAGTGCAATGTTAAGTATAGACCATAGACACATTTTGTTAAATTAAATATGTATTTCCTGATACTATTTTACCATTATTATTCCATGTAAAAAGTTTCAGGCATATACAATTGTCTCAATTTAGTATCATATAAATCTAGCCTCTCTAGTAACTTTATTCAGCCATTCAGAATGCTTTACACAAACCATAGAGTTTGTTTCTTTGTTAATGGGAATTATCAACCTATTTCAGTTGAAAACTCTACTAGACAAAAATGGCATCTCTCTGCATATTTGTTCAGCCTTTATACTTGAACTCCTCTTTGCACATCTCAAATGAATTTCTTAATTTTCCTAATCTTAAAGGTACTAAAATATTCAATGTCTTCACAGATTAAATATATATTGGGCCGGATTCACGAAGGCTTGCATGAAGTCTTAGAGTAGAGTAAGACTCCATGCAGCCATCATGTCCGACGAGCGATCCAGGAACAGCCTGTAGGGGCGTGTAAGAGAGAGATCCTAAAACGGCTCTAACACGGACAGGACTTGGATATGCAAATTACCTCAATTGCAGGCGAAAGGCATGCAAATGAGGTAGATTTGCAATTCAGGAAACCCGAACCTGTCCGAGTAAGAGCAGTGTTATTTGCAGAAATGTACTCAGTTGACAAATGAGTACCATTCTGCAAATAGCAAAACGGAGCCATGACAGCTCCAAATAAAGGTTGCATCCAGTGCAGGAAGCATGCCAATGGCCAAATATACGGCCATGTGAAATGTTTCCTGATGCAATATGAAAATAAATTTTTTTTTTCTGCCGATTTTGGATGTTTAAGTGTAGTGCAGCGCCGCGCAAACAGGCTGCGCTCTAAAACCCATAATACAAAAAATTAAAACCCACAAATGTGGATTTTATTGAAATTGTTAATGTACAATGCAAGGGAATGGCAGGCTGAAGACAACATGGCCACCGAGTAGAGGTTGCCAAGGGGGGAAGCTCAGTCTAAGACATGTAACCAAGCATTAGTAGGCAATCCTATATAAATAGGTTCATAGGTTCATAGGTTCATACTAGGCTATCTGCCCTGGGGCAATTATAAGCCTAGCCCGATTCTGTATGGCTTACGCCACCCCTTGATTTTAGTATACTGTGCCCTTTTTAAGGTTTAGTTTACTGTGCCTCTGTCTAATAGTGACACGGGAGTAATCCCTGGGACAAACGTGCAATCCCCCATCCACCTATCGAGATTCTTCTTGAGGAGATTCAGTGAGGTGCTCTGCCTCACATGAACTGGAATTCTATTCCAGAGCGAAGGGAGCCTCTGGGTTATGAGCCTGTCCCTCCAGCAAGTTCTATTTATTTCTGTGCTGAGGTTCAAATCCCTCGAGCATGTGGCTCTAAGGGATTTAGATTTACTGAGGTGGAGCATGTCCATTAATTCTGGATTTGACATAGCTTTGTATGTCAGGCATAGATCGCCTCGAAGTAGGCGGTATGCAACTGAGTAGAGCTGGAGTTTTTTTAACCGAGCAGCATATGGCATCTGTTTGAGACCCTTGATCCTCTTCGTGAGATACTTTTGGGGTCTTTCTAATTGCTGCAGGTGTCAGGTAAGGTACATCCCAAAAGGGGCATTGTATTCTATGATGGGCCTGATGAGGGATGAATAAAGGGGCACGATTACCTCTCTTGATCTAGATGTGAAACCCTTCGTGATGAGGTGGGCTATGTAGAAGGTCTTTCTAACCACTTTGGCAATGTGGTTTTCAAAGGAGAGATTGCTATCAACTTGGGTCCCCAGGTCCCTGATAACTTTCTCTGTACTTAAAGGGTTTCCGCCTATGAGGTAATTTGTGGGCACATTGTTTTTGCCAAAGGGTATGACTATACATTTTTTGGCATTTAGCTTTAAACCATGGCACTGGCACCAGTTATCTGTCTCTGTGAGACCTTTTTGAAGGATGTTTGTGTCAGCTGGAGAGTCGATTATGGCGCCCAGTTTGCAGTCGTCTGCGAACTTGGTGAGCCATAGTCCTCCCACGTTTGCCTGTACCTCAGAAATGTATATACTGAACAAGAGTGGTCCCAGGACAGAACCCTGTGGGACACCACTTGTGACCGGTTTCGAGTCTGACATGGCTCCAGCAACTCTCACTCTGTGGGTTCTGTCTTTGAGCCAGTTTGCGACCCATCTTGTGACATAGGGGTTTATATTTAAGCTGGATAGCTTATCTATGATGCCCGAGTGGGGTATTGTGTCAAATGCCTTTGCAAGGTCCAGATAGGCTGTGTGAACTACCTCTCCTTCATCTATGGCTTTGGTGACTGTTTCGAAGAAGTCAATGAGAAATGAGCATTAGGATAGTGAATTGCAAGTTTACATAGCAAATGAGCAGTCAATGGAGTGTACAAGTAGGATATGAGGAGTAACAGAGTAGAAGATAGGTGACATCACAAGGGGGGTATGTATGAAAGAAGTGAAGCTCATTGGAGTAGAGTGGCATGTGTCAGCTGTCATTTACACATCATGGGAAGAGGTGTGGCAACAGGTAGGCTAGGGAAAGGCAAGAAATGGAAGGTGTATGCCGTGGATAACAACAAAGTTTTTTGCTGAGTGGGTATGTGCGCATGTGCGCGCCTGTAAACCCAAGTAAAACAGAGTGCACGTGTGTAAGCGTGAGTGCGTGCGTTTAAGCCAGAGTAAGCATGTATAAGGCTGTTTAAAGAGTTGTAAGCGCGTTTGTGGTGGTGTGCACACATTTTAACCCAAATATGCAAGTTTTAGTCCATGTAAGCATGTGTGCATGGATGTTAGCTGCTGTGAGCGTGTTTGCGCTTCTGTGCGCAGCGCGCTCCCCCCCCCCCCCGAGGAAACAGAAAAGAAAAAGGAAGCACAACAAATAGTAGGAAGCTACCAGGGAGTACTAGCAGAGCTAACAGGTGAAAACAATCAGAATCAGGCAATTACACAAGCAGTACACTAGCCCAATCTAGCACTTAAAACTCTGCAAACAACAGTCCATTATGTTTCTCACAACAGACACTGCAGTAAGCTAATAGAAGTGCAACCTGAAAAAGCTTTACTGAGACAAAGAAATGTTAGGGGCTGCCATTGCTGTTATAAGGCGACATATGCAACATGCGGAGGGTGGTGACAATGGAAATGCTGCTGGACAACCCACAGTGAGGAGACAGAGAAGAGTGTACATGCCCAGGGTAACCTACAAGGGGCTACATGAGCTGGAGATAGTGGAGTGCTATAGAGTGGACAGAGACCTCCTGCAGCAAATTGTTGAGCTGTGCAGGCCATGCCTCACACACAGAACCAACAGAGGGGAACCCATCCCAGTGGAAACCAAGGTATGTGTTGGCCTAAGAATATTAGCAACAGGTACCTTCCAGAGACCAACTGGTGATATGATGTGGATATCACAGGCATCAGTATCCAGGGTCCTACACCAGTTCCTGGATGCCTTGTCAGCACATGTTGGTGATCATGTATATTTCCCCAATTCCCGTGAGGTATTGGCCAGCAATATGCGTCTCTTACAGCAAATAGCGGAATACCCTGAGGTAGTGGGTGCAATATACTGCACGCACATATGCATCAAAGCACCAGCTGGCGAGCGGGGTAGGGTCTACTTCAACCACAAGGGCTTCCCCTCCATCAACTGCCAGGTCGCATGTGATGTTCAGGGCATAATACTGAATGTGTGTGCTACTATGATTCCCATATCTGGCATCTGACGCAGCTGTACCAGACATTTGCCAATGGGGACATCCCACATGGTCACCTAGTGGGGGATGCTGGCTATGCACTGGAGCTGTGGCTGATGACACCCATCAGAAACGCACACACACCTGAACAGGAACGCCATAATGAGGCACACGCACAAACACGTAATGTAATAGAGCGTGTGTTTGGGCTGCTCAAGTCACGGTTCCGGTGCCTGGGCACATCTGGTGGAGCCTTGCAGTACTCACCAACTACATGTACCCAAATTGTCATGGTATGTGCTATGCTACATAATATGATCCTGCGAAAACAGCTGCGGCAGGACCAGCATAGGCCTGGGCCAAATAGCCCCCCACCATTGCCAAGGCTATCACAGGCAGAGCGTGACTCGGAGAAGGAACAACCTGAGCCTGCCCCAGTAGGCAGATGGAGGTGTGCCCAGTATGCTTTGGCCTTGGCAAAGAGGCAACGCATAGCACATACACTGGCTCAGTAGGAACTCTGGAAATGATACCTCTGTCCGACTTGCACATATAGTAAAAGGGATGCTTAAGTTGACACTACCTGCTTTCAAACATGTACAGGGAGTGTAGTATGTGCATCCGACATAAGCAGCCCTGCAGCACCACCTAAGGTATGATTGCCATGTGTTAAGCAATATAAATCAGTGCTAAACAGCATTTACCACCATGTAGTATATGCAAACAAAATTGCACACACCAACTAGCACAACTGTGGTCAATGTTCAGTAATATTGGGCAACGTCCAGCAATGTTGGTGAATATTGAGCAATGTCGTACATGCCTGGTCTAAGTAGGGCATAGCTGAACAAAAGCCAACATGCTAATATTTGCTTAACTGGCCCTTAAGCAGTCTGGTCTGCTCAGTATGAAAATATAAAGCAGTGATGGGCCTCTAACCCAGGATACTGTGCACTATAGCCAAAGTACTGAACCACTAAACCATGACAATATTGCAGTGGTCAGCCTGTATGAAGGAATGTTGATAAGTCTATGCAAAGTATTTCATGGAAACCCTGCAGGCACAGCATAATCCTTGTCGAGTTATGACACAAAGGTGAGTCCTGCACTGAGAACAGAACCTGACTTCTAACACACACAGTATAAATGTTAATATCGGTCATGTTCGCACACATCAACAAATGTAGTGGACCTCAGATAGTAACATACTGAAAGGTCACACTGGGCATGCTCACACACGAATAAATGAGACAAATGTCAGGCAACAAAACACGGAATGGCAGAACTGGGCATGCTTACACACTTAGGCCATGTCTGAGTACAGCAGTGGGCCATGCATATCTGGCAGTTGCATGTGTTAACCCAGGAACCTGTCACTATACAGCAATCCGCCCTGTGCACACAGTTATATGACAACAGACACATCTATAATATAGTGGAACCCTGTCATAATCAAATATGTTCTGCAGATACCGAAGTTGTTCATAGAAACTGGTAAAGCAAAGATGATAAAGACCTGCAAACAGTATCAGCAATAAACATCGTGCACCTTGAACATTAGCATAGGTTCAGAGGTTGATACTAGGCTATCGGCCCTAGGGCATGTACAAGCCTAGCCAGAGTGTGTTTGGCATTTGCAACCCTGTCAGATTACTACACTGTGTGTGTGAATAGTAGGTCACACAAGATAGCCCATGTACGTTTAGGCTAGTGTGCCTCTGCCTAGCAGGGACACAGATGATATCCCAGGGGTAAACATACGATCACCCATACAGTTGTCAAGATGTCTCCAGTAGGTGGTCAGTGGGTGGCTCTGCCTATGTGAAACTGGGATTACATTCTGGAGTGAGTGGAGCCTCTGGGATAAGAATCTGTCCCTCCACAATGTCCTATTAACATCAGTGCTGAAGTATATGTCCCTGGAGTGTGTAGCTCCAAGGGAGTTGAATATCCTGAGGTGGAGCATGTCCAGTAATTCTGGGTTGGGCATCTCTGTAAACAACAGGCACACATCATATCTGAATAGGTGGTAAGCAACTGAGTAGAGCTGGAGTTACTGCATCTGAACTGTGCAGGGCATCTGTGTGAGGCCCTAGATCTGCTTGGTGAGGAACTTCCATGGCCAGTACAGTTGCTGCAGGTGTCGGGTAAGGTACACCCCAAATGTGGCATTGTAACCAAGCATGGATGTGATGAGTATAGGGGCACAATGACCTCACTCGATCTAGATGTGAAACCATATGGGATAAGGTGGCCCACATAGAAGGTGTGTCCAACCACTTTGGCAACGTGAATGTCAAAGGCGACAGTACGAACAAGACATGTCCCCAAACCCCTAACAACTACTACCATTTGTAATGGAGTATTACCTATCTGGTAATGTGTGGGCATGTTGTTATTCCCAAAGGGGATGACTATGTAACTAATGACATTTAGCTGAAGGCCATGGCTCAGGCACCAGTCATCCATCTCTGTGAGACCCTGTTTGAGTATGCATGTGGCAGCTGGAGAGTTGATCATGGCACCCAGTTTGCAGTCAAGTGCAAACATGTTCAGCCATATTGCCCCTGTGGTAGCCTGTACGTCAGACAAATATATACCGAACAAGAGAGGTCCCAGGACCGAGCCGTGTGGGATTCCACATGTAACTGGTGTATAGTCAGACATGGCACCTGCATTTCTGACCATGTGGGTGCTATCCCTGATCCAGGTATCAATCCATTGTGTGAGATATTTGTCCATATCGACACTGGTGAGCCTATGCATAATGGCCCAGTGGGGTATTGTGTTGAAGGGTTTTGCAAGGTTCAGGTAGGCTGTGTGGACAGCCGTCCCTATGTCGATGGACCTGTTAGCCATTTAAAGAATACAAACAGGTTCAAGAGGCAAGATCTGCCCACAACAATGCTGAAATGTGTAGGACACAGTGTCCGTAGGATCGTGATGTCTATGTGTATGAGTCCCATGACAATACACTCCATAGCTTTGCAGAACAGGCTACTCAGGCTTATAGGGCAATATTGTCTGTGGTCCATTGTGGCAACAACTCTGTGGAGCTAGACCACTGTTGCTGTATGCCATTCTTTTGGTACATATCCTGTAGTAACTCCGATATTGAACAATGATTTAATGTGAGGGTTACGTCTGTCATGATGCTCGTGTAAGATGCAGGCTGGGACACCGTCTGGTCACATTGATACTGTGATGTACACTTTGGGGAGGGCAGCACTCACCTGTTACTGTGTGATGTCAGGGAGGTTATACTCTGTTGGGATGGATAGTTGCTTGGGGGGATGGGTGGGAGACATCTGCACTGAACCTGTTTGCCAGGATGTTGGCAATGCCAGTGGGTTCAGGGTATGTTTTTTTCAGTATGCAGTAACTCACAGCATATCAGTGAGTGTCCACCCAGGTTCCTGACATAATTGAAGAAGGCCGTGTGATAGTCCTACGTGTCTGGTGTAATTGTCCGTGAGAAGCAGCCCTTGGATAAGTTCATGAGTGATCATAGCTGTCTGCTAGTACAGATCACTGATGCCTTCCCAGTCTGGGATTGTGCTCTATCATGTTGTAGCTTCCTCTTGACATTGTACAGCTTATTAATGGCTGGGGTCTACCAGACAGGTCCCCTGCCATTGTAGTAGTGAGTCCTGTTGTTATTTGGGATAGCACAATCCATGCAGTCCACTAGTTGTCCATAGAATGTGTATGTAAAGGATGCAGCAGTGTTAGCCGTATTTTCCACTGTCTCAGGGTCTCTGAAGGATGCCACCTTGCTACGGTGAAGTGAGACGTTGGCTCATGAGAAGTTCACCGAAGTTCACCAAGATTACCAAGGATGGTTGTGTAGAGGGTATATGTATGTCCAGTGAGATACATGTATGTTCTGACCTTACCAATGAGGGGTATATCGCTGGTGTGGAACATAGAGTCCCCATGTTGGTGATGATCAGGTCCAATATGTATTCCCCCTTGTGGCTGTGCTGACTGGTTGTGCCATAGCATATGATTCTACAAATTGTAGTGACTGTTGGGTGAGGGTGTCGGGGCTTGAGTAGTATCCCCAGTCAATATTTGTGTATATGAAGTCACACAATATAATGGTGTTTGTGCAGACCTTCATATTCTTCATAGTTCCAACAAAAGCCGAGTGTGGTACCTGAGTTTGGGAGTGTGTTTTGCAGCAGGCAACAAACTGAAAGGCAGTATTGCAGAATGGTGGTTGTATATGTATGGTCTGTGATGCTTTGTGCAGTGCTACTAACCCGGTGGTGTGTGTATCTGTGATGTATATGGATACTCCCCCTAGTTGTGTTGTCTGTTCCAAGGCTTGTTGTCAGACAGCATTGTATGAAACATAACCTGGTAGTGCTGGTGTGCATAAATGAGCCTGAACCAGGCATCTGTCAGTGCACAGATATTGCTATCCTCCATACTGAGGAGAGTCCTGAGTGGCCACAATATGAGGTTAACACAACTGTTGTTGAGCAGCATTACCCTTAGTTTCATTTAACCTGTAATGTCTATGGAGGTGGGTTTGTCTTCTGAGCCCTGCTTAAAAAAGGCACTATGGTGGTAGCAAGAGCCTTAGCCAGCATTCCAAAGTCCAAGGGTGACAGGTGCAAGCTGTCCATAGTGAAGCTATGTGGCATGTTGATAATGTCACCATAGGCTGACAGACACTGTATCCCCTATGAATTAAACAAATTTGTTAGGCAACTGTTAAATGTGTTATGTGTGTCCGTATACTGTGACATCATAATTGGTGGGTGTAAGATGCTAGACAAGGTCAGGGTCATACAGGCCTGGGCTACATGATCAGAGTGTTCTTCCATGTATCATGTCATGTGGTCCAGGGAGTAACGTCTGAGGTTATACACACCAGCATGGACAATGATGGTGCCAGTCCTGTACTTGCTTTGGAGTGACCTGACTGCCTGTGTTATGCGGCAGATCCTGGCACCCAACAGACAGCCCAAAGTGACTATTCCCTTGTTAGGGATGGTGAGTGGTACGTCAGTGTGTCTGACAATAAGTGTCACCTATTACAAGTGGATTAGGTGTGTTGTTTAGCCTGAAGGGCAGTGACTGCGTGGCACACTGACATTGTGAACTATGTGATATGTGGGTATTGTAGTGGGGTACCAGGTGTGTGTGTGTCTGCTTTGGAGGTCTCTGCTGCTTAGGTACAGTACATTTACAGCGTCTGAGTATGTCTATGTGTGATAATGTGGATTGAGTGCTGTTGCTAGAGGATATGTGAGACTGATATGTGGTCTGTGTGGTTACCTTCACCACCTGATAGACTGTGCCAGTCATGGGTCGAGAGAGTTCAGCACCCTGTATGTCTATATAGGTGCATCTCACACATATATCTGAGTTTGTTGGGAGGAGGAGAGGGTTGTCTGTGTACATGAGGCAGATGTGACATTGTGTCAATATCACACTATCCAACAGCTGGACTGGAGAGTACACACAAAACCAACCCCTGGACATGCCAGGATATTATCATGACATACTCTGTAGCCTGATCACAAAGGATCAGTAGGGTGTTAAGCGTGTAAAAGAGTATAACAGGGATTAGTGCTCATGTTCATTGGTGTTTTGTAAAGAGTAGCTGAGGAGTCCAGACTGAATCATGACACCTCCTTCAACTATGTCATAAGTAGCAATGTACACTCATATATGTCCTGAGTTAGGGCCAACTGTACCTGAGTGACAATGCCAACATCATGACAGACAGGCCCATATGTACATACCCACCTCCCACTGACAATAGTCCATATCATCATACCAGGAGATATCACATGTAGAATGGATGAGCAGCTACCCCCACTGCCAAAAGCATGGCAGCAAGTGGAATACATTGATTCCCAATATGTGTCATGCACAAACTACAGAACAAACAGATCATGCACCTGAACAGTCAGCTGAGCCTCACCCCCTACACAGGATGTGGAACCGTTGAATGTGTCACAGCTACATATGGCACTCCCCACAAGTGTTGGTGCACAACACACCATGGGAAGTCAAGTCCAGTACACCTATGAAGTCTGATCTGCAAGGTCATGGAGTCCATCATGGTTGCAGTCATAAAGAGAGCTATTGGAAGCTGACATGCACACAACCCTACCAACTGTGGTATGTTCATGTGCCGATCATGGTTCCCAAACATGCTAGACTGTTTGCAAGGCAGCCACCCAGGACATACATCAATGAACACATCTATACATGTGTCACATAGACTTTGAATAGCCCTTTATCAACATACCAGACACATGTAGTATCCACAAAACCAACAAGCTGTGCATAAATATGTGTTGACATATGACGGAATGTCAATATGTCCACAGATAGATCACACAAGTGGGCCATCCGCGACCACTGCCAGCTGTTGATGGCATGCGTCCCCATTGACGTTGTAACCATCCCGCATGGTCCTGGCTCATGGAAGACATGTTGTGGAGGGCATCTAATGTCTCCCCCCAACGTCTATCAACGACCTCGATGTAAGTCCAGATGGCACCGGCAAAGTCACGGATGCTGTCATTGATAGCGGTGTAATGTGCCCTCTGCGCCCTAAGTCCCTGCCTGGTGTACCGTTCCATACGTGCTTGAGACTGCATTACAGCCTGGAACATATTGGTCATCATAAGACCTGTGAGGGCACGCCTGCCAGGGGCAATACAACCAGTGGTGCTCCCCTGAGAACCCCTGGACCTCCGCCTATGTGGTACCGCTCCAGGTCTATGGCTATGGCTGCTGTGAGGGGTTACAAGTGCCATGGGTACCACACTCTCCTGGTCAATGCCAACTGTATGCTGTCCCCTGCCTATGGCCCTTAGTGGTGAGGGATGTATTGACAGTATGAGTGTGCCCATAGATGGGGTTGAACGCTGTGTACTGTCGATTGGCGGACAAACAACAGACCCTGTCAAATCTTCCTGTGCCAATATACATGTGTCATCATCACCACTATTCATGGCAGTGGCTTCAGGTTGCCTGCTGCTTTCACCAACCCCTGACTCAGCACCTGTGAGAGGAAGACAGGAAACACATGTTACGGTCTGCACATGCACACATGCACACATGCACACATGAACACATGCACACGAACACATGCACACATGCACACATGAACACATGCACACATGAACACATGCATACAAACACATGCACACATGCACACATGCACACATGAACACATGCACACATGGACACATGCACACATGAACACATGCACACATGCACACATGAACACTAATACACACCTCACTACAGCACATACACACACATACCAGCAATCCAACACATACTCTATAGTGGGTGAAGGTGGGTATCAGTATCACAAGGTAGACAGTCACCACACACGTGTCAGCATGCAGAATATGTGTTGCACAAGACCATGCAGTGCAAGTGTAGACACCCCTATTAAATGGCAGTATACATGGCTTTCATGCAACTGTGTATTTGCTCAGTGATTGGCTACACCCTGGAACACAATGTGTACATGGACACAACATTGCTGTGCAGGTATTATCAGCTCTGCAATGCCCTGTGCACCATCACTCGCAAGTATACTTGCCATGGCTGCATGTGTTATCTGTGTGACACATATATATCCATGTCTGAGTGCAGTGTCTGTGTCCATAACAGATAATAGTGGGCACGGGTGTAGCACATGCATGCTATGTACACACACGGGATGTGCAGTGTATGTTGATGTGAAGGAATCCCAATGCTCATCATGGCCAGTGTACAGTGGTTATGGTGAGTGTGGGACATATTGCAGATATGTGGGTGCCAGACATGGCATGGCATGCTACACAACTGCAACATTAAACATCACACATACCCAATGTGTGTCAAGTGAACTATACACCCACTAGCATTCCAGGACATATATGTGACACTTTGTGTCGATGGTGACTGCTGTGCATATTGTGTATACTGGCATATGTAAGCACACAGACAACATGCTATGCATATTGTGTATAGGTGCATATGTTGGCACACACACAACACTGAGGTGCAAAGCAAGGACTGCTATGAGTAGGACTGTGGTCACTGTAACTGGATGGGGTGTAGTACCCTGTGCCATCATCAACATGCATCTTATGGTCACTCACAGCTACTAATGTGTGCAAGACCACCGCCTAGCATGCTGTACCTGAACTGCAGTGCCGTGGCTATGTTCACAATTACACAGCCACCATGTACATGGGTGTGTGAGGTGCCCAATAGGGAGCATTGCCTAACATGACTGTGTTATGTGATGCAGAGTGTTGCACAGTCCCATGATAGGCCTCTACCCCTGAGTTACATCATGTGTGTGTGCATGACATGTGGGATACTGAAGTGTGACCTTACAGCAGGTGTGGGGTAATGCCAAATGTAGCATGTTTTCGTATACTGCGTATGATAAACGTGTTCTGTTGTGTACAGCTGTAGCAACTATGTATATCCAATGTGCAGTACAGTGTTGCCACAATTGTGTCTGCTGCACTGTGCATTGCATGTGATTGAGGCAGCTACTGACTTTACTGAGATGATTGATGTCTCACAGCAATAATGCACAGCATGCATTATGGACAGGTGTGTTACGTGTACATGGCCTAGACCTCACCTATGACATGCACATTTCATTACCAATATTAAAGTGTTAACACACTCACCAGCATGTATTGTCTGCCCTGCTGCCATACTAGAGGGACCTAGAAGAATATGACACAGTTTGTCAGTGGCCACAACTGTGGCATTGCTACCGTGAGTGTGCTAAATGACAGTGGAACAACAGTCAACAGTCACAGGTATACGGATACTATTCCAAATATCAGTATTGCACACGTTAGGCAGCACAACTGCTAAACACACAGTACGCATCTCACATATGCATATTCTAACAATACAGGTGATGGTAGTCTACAGCTAGGGCGTATTACCTGCACGCTCCATGTCATCCTGCTGGGTGGCTCCGGCCTCCATGATGACACATGTGTGATGCTGTTGCTGCTGTAGGCCAGGAACCACCACACTTAGGAGCAGCTCCTCCACTCTGGTGAGGGGGGGATGTATGGCCACCCCACCACCTGTGGCAAGCTGTTGCCTATGGATATCAGATGCACGCCACCAGACATGTCTAATTAAATCACTGCAGTGATGGAGTACCTGCTCATATGTCCAGTTATGCATGCCTATGTCATTTACCTGACAAAGAAGATCTTGACACAGTGCAGTACACTCATGCTGGTGCTGGCTGGCCCTGGAAAACAGCAGGGTATAGTGCTGAACCAGGCTGTGGTGGATTCACTGTTCCTCTGCACTGTGTAAGAGGGATTCCTTTGATGAGCCATAAGCCTGGAAGACAAGTAAACGATATGTGTGAGCAAGTCATGTGGCACACTTAACATTATACAGTACAGATATCAGTTAACTGCCATGTATAGCATCTGTTCGTCTGTCAGAGGATACACACATTCAATACCACATATCAGTGCTCAGCCCACAACTGGCTGACAGTGCCTGAAACACTCCATATAACACACCAGTAGACACCAGTAGTCGGCACACTGTTTGGGATACAAAGCACAACCTCGCCCTGGGAGTATATATCAAGCTAATGCATGAAGAAATATGTCATCCAATGCAATGAATGTCATGTACATTTACAGTATTACCGGTAAACCACCCTAGTCTTTGATGCCATACCCTATCTAACATATGTGCATGGTTGTTAATATAGCTGGCATGCTGCTGTAACAGAGTATACATGTTGCTAGGTACACACACATACCCGGTAACACATATGTCATTGCGGGCATGGTACAGGCATCATTAAACACACATCAGACATACTTACAACACACAGATGTATGCCGACACAGATGAGCATTACCCTTGTACCTTATAGTACTGTGTGCCCCTACTTACAGATACCTATGCCTGTGGTATGTAATCTGTGCAGACTACAGGTAACACACAAGACAGTGTTACCAGGGACTGTGAACATACACCATACTGTGCTGTTTAGGCCTACAGCTTCAGGTAGTACAACAGTTCATATGTGAGCTGGAGTCACCGGCAGTACCACTTACTAAGCATACATGTATTGCTTCAGCCTACATTGGGACACCACAGTCGTATACAAGGAACTACGTCACAACATATGCCATCCTACTATGTCTGCATCCCAATAACTGACACATCTTTCTCCGGCCTCACACCTAGGACAGGTGTGGAGAGGGTCCATAGCTGCCCATTTCTTTACCAGCAACAGCTGTGCATATGCAATACATTAGGAGGGATATTTGAAACCTTCCACCCCTGAGAGAGAGGGGTGAGGACAACTAAGTGTGTTGTACTACCAATTATGAATATCAGGCACATGCACTGTTTGTGAACTGCTACACTGTCATTAGTATGTTACTCACTTCTGAACAGTTTGTGGTTTGTTTGTGTTGACATTAGCACAGTCTGCTCAGGACAACTGGATATATTTCACTACTGTGTATGCCTACCAACACCCTTTGATTGTGCCTGACTACACGGGTATATAGTACCTTTGGGTAGGGGTGCAGAAGTGCAAAGTGCTTTATTTATTATTGTGTGATGTGTATCTTACTGAACATGCAGAGTTGTTATGTACCTGTAAGTCTATAAAGGCTAGTAGTCTGTCTGAGTAGCTCCCACCTGTGGATATATCCAGATGGTAGACAGTGGTCAGCCTAGTATTCTTTGACTTTGCACCACAGCAGTCTTTTCAGCACTTGAACAATGGCATTGTCACAGGTGGTTGCTAGCAGTACATGGCTACATCCTTTGATATTTCTGTGTAGTACTTCTACATAAGGGCATACTTGTGGGATTCATTCTACAGCTATTTGCAGAGTGTGTAACAGCAGACAAGCTGATATGCCTGTGTGTTTCTGTCTCTTCCAGGCCTCAGATACTCTCAGGTATATATTTGAACAGCCTCAGGAAAAGGTACATATAACTGGGATACACCTGTGATATATTTCAGACATTTTGCAGTTCAGACTTTGGGGGATTCAGAGCATATGTATTACTACACCTTTTCTGATGTGCAAGCAGTGTCTACTCTCACTTATTGACATTTGTCATTAAGTGAGATTCCCCACCTTTCTGCCTACAGTTAGTACATTTCACAGGGAGTCAGAAGGGCACAGCTAACATTTGTTTACAAATCAGGTTCATCACTGTAGATCAGTCACTGTTGGGAGGTCTGGCCTGTGACCTATGCAAATATGCCAGTGTATATCCTGCTCTGATACTGTGTGGGGTTTGTAAGGTGCTACTGTAACATTATTCCCTACTAGCATGGCTGATTCTCTTTTCACAATCATGTCATGCAATTCCACAACACCTGCTGGTTAAGGCCCACAGAACAAGATTTGTGTTATGCCATTCCTATTTTCCCTTTACATTCACTCATGGTAATGCATTATATATTGCTTTCAGCACTAAATTGTTGTATATCTGCTGTGGTGTAGTGGTACTTCATGCAGACTGGTGAGTCCAAGCTCCCGGGTTTGAGACTGACAAGGTTCTTTATTTTGCTGCTCAGCAGAACAAGGGCCCTGCCATGCAGAGTGACTAAGGCACTTTTAAGTAGTTGTAAGTGGGTTTGCATGGGTTTGCGCGATGCTTAGCAATGCTTAGCTAAGCGCACACAAGCTCACACTTGTGCACCCCCGCTAACTACTGTTTAAAAGGGCTTACTCCCGCTAACCCCCGCGCTAATTTCTTTTAAAGAAAAAAAAATGGGGAGATAGGAAAGTGGTAAAAAAGGGGGCACAAAGAGGGAAAGACATTAGGGAAACCAGCTCGGGATGTGCAGGATGGGTGTAGGGAAGGGCCATAGCTGCCCATTTCTTTACCAGCAACAGCTGTGCATATGTTTGAAATTTGGTGTGAGATTTGAAACCTTCCACCCCTGAGAGAGGGGTGAGGACAACAAAATATGTTGTACTGCCAATTAGAATTATCAGTTTACATGTCCATTGGACATGTGTGTGAATTGGGCAGCTATGTATGGGGCGTCATTTTTTTGTGGGAACAGATTGCCCTTTTTTTATTTTTTTTTTCAGGTGAGAGTGGAATGTGAGGTAGTGGAAGTAGGTATATTTGGAGAGGTAGGTTGGGGAGGTAAACAGGCAAGACAAACAAGACGCATACAGGGGCGGAGTTTGACACATGGGGTGGGTGAACACAATTGACGGGGAAGGATGTTTGGAAATCGCAAGCCCATGAGCCCACAGATGGTAACAGTGGAACTGAGATCCCCACCCATGGGCAGTCACCACTGCACCTTCACAGCCCCGAGGGTGGCTGTGCTGAGGGCTGTGTAGGATGGGCAGGCTCACCCAAGAGACTCGCCACTATCGCCTCAAGCTGGCATAGGGGATCAGCGACTGAACGCTGGATCTCCCTACACACTACAGCCTCGGCCCTAGCAAGGGTGACAGGTGGCCCTCCTCTGCCCATGCTTGCACCCGAAGGTGGCACAGGACCAACGGAGGAGGGGAGCCCGGGCTGGGCATGAGAGCTGCTGGTGCCAGGTGCACTCGCCAACTGAGGAGGGACAGGTGGGTCCACTGGGACCGGCCTTCCCATACGTTCTGTGATTAGGTGTGTTTAATTACAACATAAACAACAGCATTCCAGATTAGTTGTAACAGTATGCAGTAATATTCCCATTAACCCACACACCAAGGTTCCAACAGTTGAACAGCAAGCATAACACATGCATATATTGAACAACAGTGGATATTCCAACAGCATGCAGGGATGTTTGGTAGCAACAGGCCACCATGAACATGGTGTTTGAACAGGGCACATGCATCATCAATGCAAATATTTATAAAACAATAGGACATATGTCCCAACAAATATTTAAGATTACACATACCCGTTGAGGTATGGAATTGCATGGTTTAATCACATACGGTAGGGTGTAGAAAAAACCTCGGTTAACATCTTATAATGACCTTTTAGTCTACACTAAATTCCCAGTTACTGCAAGTGTATATCCCCTACCTGTATTATTACACTTGCCACCATACATTAGGTTGTGTCATGGGTTTGGCTAGTTCAATATATGCCTGACCTATATCTGACATACTAACTGTCCAGGATGCAGATGTTACTGCTACATATTTCTTGTTTGCATTTATATTTCTTTATCTACATACCTGGGATGTTTTCACATGACATTTTCACTTTGATTTGTACAGAACCCTGCATTTCTTGACACACACATTTCTGGTGAATAATTACATGCTACATGTGTGCCAGGTTTACTTATTCATGCCAGCCAGTAACTGACTATTGTGGACTGTATATATGTTTCACAGCTACTAGCACTTCCATCATCCACTTTATATGGGACTGCATAACTCTGGGTTGCCAACACATTTTCAAACAGTACTGTTTGTATAATGCAAGGGTACAACAACATTTCAGACTCTGTGACACAGACACACTCTGGGTTTTAGACCTTTATTAATGACATTGCACACTTTTTCACAGGCTCACTCCTTTATTTGTTTTAACTGTGTTTATGGCAGACATGTTCAAGACATATTATACCTTTACTAATAGGTTAGAACAATCTTTTTTCAGGCTCACTCAATTATGTTATATGACAGTGCCTGCAGAGATATTATTCCAGACATATGTTACCTTTCGTAATGGGTTACTACTCTCTGTTTCTGCCTCTCTGATGTTTTTATCTGACAGTACATGCAGAGGACTTATTCAGGCAATTCTATGGCTGTTTTATTGGACTACAACACTTTCTTTCATGCTCTCTCCCATATTTTATATAACAATACATGCAGAATAATCACTAACCTGCCTGGTGGCACAGCCTTAGCAGCCTATCAGCATAGGCTTGCTGATTCGTAGCACGGTCACCTGCAGCTGTAAAGTAAATGAAAGGATATTGAGACATACCTATCCGTTATACATACTCCATTATCAATTCTTAAATACTGCATTCCATGACTACATACTCAGTTGTGGGGCATTCTGCATCCCACGGGCCTCCTGTATCCACTGGTTCAGGTGGTCCTGCTTTGGTCTCTTCAGGTCTGCATGGTGGTGATGGACCTGCTCACCAGTCCGAGGAATGCCTGTGGCACTGGTGAGGTTACGAGCTAACCGGTTCCAAGCCTCTGCCTTGTACTCCATCCCTTGGAACTGGCCCTGCAGGAGTCTTGACTCGTGATGGTGGACAAGGAGCCAAACCATGTATTTGGACTCCTCGATGCCCCAACGTTGCGCTCGGAAGCGTGAACCCTCTCCTGCACCTGCCATTCTGATTGCAAATGTGAGCTACAATCAGTTATGGCAAGTATTCCCACCTATGGGTCTTAAATATGCCGCATTTCCCGCACTTTTTTTTGATTGGCCATTTTGTAAAATTCTCAGCTGACTGCAGACCTGCTTAGTAATAGTTAAACTACCATTCATAAGTTTATGAATGTTAATAGTGGCTGCTTCCCCTATGTTGTCATGGCTTAGTGATTCTGTACTTTGATTATGATGCACAGGGTCCTGGGTTCGAACCTGGTCATTCTTTTATTTTAATACTCTCTAGACAGGCTAGGGGGTGTGGCTGTGTTTAAGCAACTTAGCTCTACGTTGCTCCATGGTGCCCTGGTTGGCACGGCGCGCACGTCTGCGCAAACACATTGCGCTTGGTAAAGCTCTTTTAAACTTTGGGTAAGTCTATTGTGCTGGGTAAAGCGCTATTAAACTATGGACAACTCTGTTTAACTGGGTAAAGTGCTATTAAACTATGGGCAACTCTGTTTAGCTGTGTAAAGCACTATTAAACTATGGGCACCTCTGTTTAGCTGGGTAAAGCGCTATTAAACTATGGGCACCTGTGTTTAGCTGTGTAAAGCGTTGCTGGTTTTTGGTTGTCTTTATACCAGGCTATTATATATCTAGGTCCTTTAAAAATATATATTTTGTTCACTGATACATTGGCCATGTCACTGCTTTTAATAAAATTTTAATCATATATGTCTGGTATTATTTCAAATACTGATTTAAAACATAAATAAGAAGGGGAGGGGTGGGACTCGAACCGTAAATGCCTTCTCTTTGTGCATACGCTCTACCATTACGCTATTGCAATTTGGTGTGATTTGCATAAACATTCTTTCTTATGCTCTTCCATGTCAGAATTACTAACTCTAGCTAAGCAATGGGCACACCCGCGCACACACGTGCAAATACGGGCAGCTATATCCTGGATTTAAAAAAATATATATAATTATTTACTTTATATAAGTGTGATGGGGGTTTACAGTGTCAGGGAGTATGGTGTTGGGTGCGAGTACATTTGAGTGAACTCGCTCTTGTGTGTTGACATTATGCTTTTTAAAACCTTGCAGGGGCGTGCACATTTAGACTGCTCGGCAGTCAGACACGCCCCCTGCTTTCCTACTTAGTCCGTGTAAGAGTTACGGTTGAGTCAGCATGCCCTCATGAATATTCATGGCACGCTGACATCAAACTGTTCAACTGCATCCTCCGAGTAAGACTTATTAAGTCTTACACGGAGGATTAGTGAATCCGGAGGATTCAGTTTTATTCCTGTAACAGTGATATCATCCAAATTGTAGATTTCATAAGATTGTGCAACTTTCCCTACCTGTAGGTTTAGTGTACAAAAACTCTGTCCTTTTCTACTTCATAGTGACTACAACTATCAAAACAAACTTATCTTACCACTAATTAGAATATCAACTGAAATTAAATATAATGGTATATGCTTTACACAAAATAGTTATAACAATGACATTTTTGTAACATTTTTCAATCATGGAGTTTGATTCAACACCATCTTAACAGATGGAACACTCAGAAACTTTCCCCTAAATTCTAATGCATTAATAATAAAATTAATGTTTTTTTAAGGATTTTCTTTTATATTAATGACTTACCAACTTGCCCCTCTCAAAAATTTTCTTTAGTATGCATAAATAAACAATGAAATATATTTGGCACCAAAAATCTACCTGCATCTTCTATTATAATCTCATAATTCTAAAAATTCAGTGTGGCACAGATCTGCCGGACACCTACTTGCAATACTTGAGTTCAAGAGCTGTGAAACTTTTTAATTGTGATGATTACAAAAGATAATTTCAAGTGATACACAGTTTAGCAGATGTTTTGGCACAAATGCTTTCACCTTGATGATTTTAACCACAGAGTGCAGTTTTTTCTATGTTTGTGTGTTTCATCCAAGTTAAAGGTTCAGCTGTTAATAAAATGTATAAACGTCACCTTAAGGAAATTATCTTACAAGATATTATTTACAATTCTTGATTAATCACTGAACATTTTACTGGGGTTAATAGGATCTCATTCCTTAGCTATTTCTTACTGCTGACTTCCTTACCAAAAGTTATCATGATTTTTCTACATATTTGCAGTTACTACTCTCTACTGTACCTAAGGGCTCCACAGAGTATATCAGTATTATTTGATCAATTCCTCACATGGAAATTCTGCAGTTTATTTCATACACATATTCATTCATACCTTGCTTGAGCCACTGAAAAATTGTCTCCTATCTATAATCCTGTATCTCTTGCCTATAGAATTTTAATGAACTACATGAAAATCAAATGTTTTATTTTCCCACATAATTCCAAACTATATGAGACATTCTTGTGCATATGTAAAAGTGCCCTTGGTATATAACTTTCAAAAATATTATCTAATCTTAACTCATGATCTACCACAGTGTATATATGTCTTGTTCTAAAAAGGTTTCCTGGTTCTGCTGCCTGTTGCCCCTATTACAAACTTCCAAGTGCAGGCACCATTTATTTATTTTTATACAACCTCCAATGAACAAACTATGGTAAATGATAATCAAAAACCCATGTCTTACAATGTTATCAAGATTAAATGATTTTGACATCAAACCATGGTGTACTATAATATCTCAATGTCTAACAAAGATAATCTAATCTTATCAACTGCTTTAATTGCACTCTTAAAATATTATTTTATATCTCAAAGGATATTGTTTTATGAAATATATTTTGTTAAATCTACTGTAGTTGTTTTAAAGTGTCCAACTGCATATGAACGCTTATATAAATTTAAAGAATTCACGTTGAGGACAGATGATTTGTACTAATAAAGCCAGGATATTTATAGAACAGTGAACTAAACTGTGCCCATTTTCATAACTAACAATATAAACAATACTCAGTATACCCAATCTGTACAACCTGCAGTAAAAATATCTGATGCACCTTTCTTCAGAACAATCTAAGGTATTGGCAGGTACAATGCAAAAGTCAGTAAACCACTTGATTTTGGGTGATGGTGTCAGTGTGGCTATATTTCATATCTTCATACTTACTTAAAAATAACTAGCATTTTTTTTCAATTTAGTGAAACATACCTTGACAGTAATATTGTATTTTTTCATCTCCCACCTTGACCTTAAAATTTTATTTTTTCATCTCCCACCAAGATATTTTATAGTACCCCTGCAATTACATACAGCTGACTCAGTTACAAAACTATGATTGCAAATACAAAAATTTACATATCAAATAAAGAACAGTGGCCAAATCTCCACTGTGGTGCTACCAAGGATTGCTTCCTTTCCTTTACCATACATTTTTACATATTGCCTTTCTTTGGGCCACTGAGGTAATGAAGCCGACTATAGATAATGTCATGACACTATAAAGAGCTACAACTGTCAATGAAAATAGTACAAAACAGCACTGTATTTGTGAAGAAACGAACAAGACATGAACAGATATTGGTTGTATGACGAGACAGGAGTTAACTGGGTAATATCACAATTAATTATGACACAAAAATCTTCAGGAAATATACTGGAGAAGATACAGCAGTGAGAATGCTAAAACAAGTTATGTTTAAAGGGTTGTCTAGAATAAATGTCATTCCTGTTAAAACAGTTTGACTGGTGGCTCTGAATCAGATGAGAAGAGAAAAGAAGACATAGGACAAATGTATATGTTGCATTTGGGAGTACTAACATGTAATGAAAGAGAATCTTGTGTGTTATTTTGGACATACATGCCAATACAGATAGAACAAAAAGTGTTGAAGTTGGTGTATTCCATGTCAAAATGATAATTTAAGACAGGTGGTAATGCAGTTTTAGTTGCAGGATTGTGTGTGTGTGTGTGTGTGTGTGTGTGTGTGTGTGTGTGTGTGTGTGTGTGTGTGTGTGTGTGTGTGTGCGTGTGTGCGTGTGTGTGTGTGTGCATGTGTGCGTGTGTGTTTGTACAAATCTTTTGCAGCATCAGGAGAATGCAAATCCAACATGCTGTGTGCTTCAACGTTTCTTGGAGTTACCAACTTGAATGATATTATTAGCCAATATTATATAAATGAATTGAAAGCTAAGTTTACAAGGCATAATATTCTTGGTGTGTGTCAGGCAACTACCCACTGCATGGCAGTACAAAATTTAGGAGATGCTCAGCAAAGTTGCTGTTCATTCCATTCTTCTGACTCCTAGTTATGCATTTTGAAATGAGTAAACTGAAAGAATGGTTCAATCCTTGACAATGAATTAGCAGACAGTAAAAGTTACTATAACAGTGTCTTAATGAAATACACAGATCTTTTACTGTAGTGTTTTAATCTGCCACTTTTACAGTTAGTGACTGGTCAGAGACTAAAGATCAAACTCCTGATGTCTACTTCAATGCTTACATTTGAGATTATACAAGATACTAATGCAGAATTAGACAGCTCAAAACTGTTGTGATACATAAACGAATTATACTTCTCTGATCTGGGGCAATATGCTAAGCTAAGAATTAAAAAAAAATGCCAACAATCAGAAACAGTAGTATTGAACCTTGAAAAGTTATGGTAATTTCTGTGAAAGCTTCAGACAGAAATGTGCTGAGTATAAACAGAAGACATCTGCTCAACACAGGACAGGGACTTTGTTTAAGACTTGGTTTATGGCATTTTAGTCAACTTGGAGATGTCCTGAGAAGTGTCCTAAAGAGTGTTGAAACTCATGTCAACAGATCATCCATAATAACCGTGACAAAGACTGCACTATCAAAGTAGATTCCAAACCCATCTTTATACACAAATACCACTTTTTTGACTTTGGCCACACCATCTAACTTTTACCATTTGGAAAACTATTAAGAAACCCATATTTATACAATGCCAAATCATGAAAAATGTGTTCAATAAAATCAGATGAGCTATTAAATGCAATATTAACAAAGCAAAATTCAGTTTGAAAGTGATATTTATTTATAGATGCTAATGTTTCGATGTGCAAAATAAAAATTCAAAAGTACAAATATCTGACATATATCTAGTGCATAACAGAGTTTGTTCATGTGCCTATTCCAGTTGATTGAATTTTCATTTGATTAAAACCTAAATGGTCAAACCCATTTAATTGAAAACACATTTGAGAGAAAACCTTCTTCACAACAAATATACCATTGAAAATGTTTTTTTTCAGGTTTCAAGCCCCCTGCACCCCCTCACCTCACACACACACACACACACACACACACACACACACACACACACACACACACACATATATATATATATATATATATATATATATATATATATATATATATATATATATATCTATATATATATATGTGCAGGGTTTGAGTCTCACAAGGGGTAATTGGCAAGTCTTAAAGTGGCTCGCAAGGGCAGTTAGCTTAGTGCTAATCTATGAACCTATGAACTTATATATATATATATATATATATATATATATATATATATATATATATATATAGAGAGAGAGAGAGAGAGACTCCATGATCATACAGCCATGGAGGAAAAGAAAAAAAAAAACACAGCACACAGCGAATGAGTATTGGAGTGAAAACATAGTCATTTAGGCATCTGATGGTACAATATGAAGCTGCCCACTGCAATTCATAGGTTCATAGGTAGGTACTAGGCTATTGGCCCTAGGGCCTATATAAGCCTAGACAAAAAGTTACCCTGGTTTTCGCCACCCAAGAAAATTATTTTCCTTTGCCCCTGTCGAGCAGGGCCACAGAAGTGATCCCTGGGGTGAATTTCCAATTTCCAATCCAGTCATCAAGATTTTTCTTGAAGAGTGCTAATGAGGAGCTTTGTTTGATATAAATAGGTAGTTTGTTCCAGAGTATGGGAAGTCTCTGGGACAGCAATCTATCCCTCCAGCATGTTCTGTTTATTGTGGTGACAAGGTTTAGGTCCCTAAAGCATGTAGCTCAGAGGGATTGGGATTTCTTTAAGTGGAGCATGTCCAACAGCTCCAGGTTTGACACAGTTTTGTATGTTAGGCACAAATCGCCTCTGAGTAGGCGATATGAGACAGAGTACAGCTGGAGTTTTTTGAGGCAGTCTGTGTAGGGCATCTGTTTGAGGCCAGTAATCCTCTTTGTGAGGTATTTCTGTGGCCTTTCCAGTTGTTGTAGATATCTTGTGAGTTACATACCAAAAGGGGCATTGTACTCTATAATGGGTCTAATGAGTGATGAGTAGAGGGGAACAATTACCTCTTTTTTTCTGGATGAGAAACCTTTTGTGATGAGGTGTGCCACGTAGAAGGATTTCCTGACTACTGTGGTGATGTGATTTTCAAAGGAGAGACTACTGTCCACCTGTGTCCCAAGGCCTCTTATCACACTTTTGGTGTTAAGTAGACTACTGCCTATGTGGTAGTTCATGGGTAAAGAGATTTTACAAAAAGGGATGACAATGCACTTTTTGGCATTGAGCTTGAGGCTATGGCTTTGACACTAGGCATCTGTCTCAGTGAGGCCCTTTTGTAGGATGTCCACATTGTTAGGAGTTTTGATTATGGCTCCTAGTTTGCAGTCATCTGCGAACTTCATTAGCCAAAGACCTTCTGTGTTAGCCTGTACTTCAGAGAAGTAGATACCAAACAGGAGAGGACCCAGGTCTGAACCCTGTGGTACTCCACTTGTCACTGGTCTGAAGTCAGATTTGGAGTCTACTACTTTCACAGTGTGGGTTCTGTCAGTGAGCCAGTTGGTAACCCATATTGTGACATAGAGATTTATACCTAGTTTAATGAGTTTATCTATAATTCCAGAGTGGGGGATGGTGTCGAAAGCTTTGGCGAGATCTAGATAGGCAGTGTGAACCACCTTACCCTCATCTACGGCTTTGGTGACTGCTTCAAAGAAGTCTATCAGGTTTAGCAAACATGATCTGCCTTTTACAAACCTGAACTGGGTGGGGTCCAGAGTTTGGAGATTACCAATGTCTCTGTTTATAAGTTCCATGATGATACATTCCATGGCCTTGCAAACCAGGCTCATCAGACTAATGGGGCGGTAGTTCCCAGGGTCCGTGGGGGATCCCCCTAGCTGGAGTGGGATAACCATCACTATGCGTCATTCAGTGGGCACAAAGCCAGAGGTGAGGCTATGACTGAACATGGTACTTAGGTGTAGTGCCAGTTCGTTCTGTAGTTCATGAAGAATACAGCCTGGGATGTTGTCAGGTCCCATGGATGCTGTGTTCTTGGCTTCAGAGATTGTGGTTTTTACTTGTGCAGCTGTGATTACAGGAACTTTGCATTCTTCCAGTATAGAGATGGGCCCTTTAGGGGATGAGAGAGGGGTAAAGTTAGCACTGAACCTATATGCCAGG
This sequence comes from Protopterus annectens, assembly GCF_019279795.1. NCBI lineage: Eukaryota > Metazoa > Chordata > Ceratodontiformes > Protopteridae > Protopterus > Protopterus annectens. Next base: position 707,674,925 of record NC_056731.1, read on the forward strand.
ATGTTGGCAATATTAGTTTGTTCTGTATATTTAGTGCCATTGCGCTGTAACTCAGAGCAGATCTGAATGTTGCCATTGAGATTCTTGGCATAGCTATAGAAGGCTTTGTAGCTGTCTTTAGAAACAGTAGCAATTTTGTTTTTGTAACTAGCTTTGTAGGATTTTATGAGGGATCTTAGCTACTTACTGGGGCTGACCAGGGAGTTCCTCCAATCATGGGATTTTACTCTTTTTTGCAGCAGTTTCTTTCTTTTGTTGTAGAGTTTGTTTATGGAAGGGCGGCCACAAGATTGGATTCCTTTTTTAGGAGGATAGCATCTTGGTTCTGTTGGGGATGGCATGATCCATGCACTCTTCTATGTGTTTATACAATGCATTTGTATAAGATTCAGCAGTCATACATCTATTTTCTGTCTGTATGGGTATCGTGAAGTTTGCCACTTTTGTCTTAAGAAGCATGAAGTTGGCTTTGGAGAAGCTTTTTACAGTGGTTTCCTTGATGGGGGGTGGAGGCGGGATATGGATGTCTAGGGAAATTAGCTTGTAGTCGGATTTGACCAGTGAGGAGTTGACCTCTGGTGTGGAACACTTGTTACCCATATTGGTAATAACCAGTTTCAGGATATTGCTGCCCCTGGTGGGAGTATGGACAACAAACTGTTAAACTGAAACGGAACGCAATAAAAGTCGGCCAAAAAGAGTTAGTGCTATTTATTATAAATTACACTTTCAGCTAGGACAGTGCCTAGCCTTCTTCAGACAAACAGTTAAAATATGATAAACCAATGCCTTTTATCTAATCAAGTCAGTGATGTCATCAGTTAAGCAATGTTGTTAGTAACCATAACAACATATTATCGCAGCCTACATTTATATAACAAGTTATAACTCATTAACTTATAATACAGGAAATGATGAACAAAACCATATATATTTCTATCTCATCTTATGTTTAAAAACACACTTATATGTGTATACATGTTAACAACCGAACTATACAAATTTAATAATAACATACTCTACTTAAAACACTAAATCAAATTCATACTAAATAAGTCAAATTCATAAAAATACTTATGAATTCCCTGGTTCTCCTTTGTGTGAATATAAGGGCTAAAAAGTACCTAATTAAACAAACGCTGCACTAACCAGCCTTTAATTCCTGGTTAAACTGTCATATGCAAGAACTTTGTATATTTGCATTGTATTCAATTTTTATCTATTCAAAGTTAGGAGTTTCAACAGACTTTTAATGGAAATACTGTCATTAATCCCTGGGGGCATATGAGCCCTCGTTCGCACTTGCCACTTCAGTTCATCTATTTCGAGCAAAATTTGCCAAGGACCCCCCCGAATGTTCTCAATTCTCTGTTGTAAAACTGAGAACCTAAAGGTGTGTGCGGGAAATTCAGAGCAGTGTTTGGCTAAAGCATTGTTAAAATCTTTCTTCTTTATTGCATAACAATGCTCATATATTCGCTGCCTAAAACGTCTCTCCATTTTCCCAATGTAAAACATGTTACATGAATTACAACAAGCAGCATAAATCACACCCTTAGATTCACAGTTGAATTTTCCTTTTATTTTGTATGTGTTGTGGTTCAAAACCACCTGGTTACCAACCAGAATGTGTTTACATTGTGAACATGAACCACATTTAAACATCCCATTAATTCTCCCATAAGAATTCCTGCTGTTAATGTTGCTCTCTAAGAGGGCTTTAAGATTTTGACCACGTCTGTATACTATTCTAGGGCTAGAACCAAGAATTCTAGAAAGGGAATCATCATTTTAATGAGGTCCCAATTTTATTTATTACCTCTCTAATAGACCAAAAATCTAAAGAGAATGTATACAAAAAGCTGGCTTGATAACTTACATTACCAGCTTTTTTATTTGGCAATTCATCAGATAGACTAGCCAATCCATTAAGGACTGAGTGAGAAGATGAGCTTGATTGTCCTTTTAATAAAGGAATAAAATAACCAACATTACACTTGAAAACTACTTCTTTTTTTGTGTTGTTAACAAGTTGACTAGGATAGTCTCTTTTAATAAACATGTTACACAGATTGTCACATTCAGTCTCAAAGTCTAATTCATCCGAAATCATACGGGCAGCCCTCACCATCTGGCCTTTGACCACCGCTTTCTTTTGTTGGTACGGGTGGTTGCTAGTAAAATGAAGGAAACAGTTTGAATACGTCGGTTTCCTATATATAGAACTTTTGTATCTACTATTAGCCTTGTCATTAACTAGCCAAATGTCCAAATAGTTGATCGCGGTTATACCTATGTTATAAGTAAACTTTAGAAAACTTGTGGTCCTGTTAATGTTGTCGATAAAGACTGGTATCATGGACAGTTCTCCATTCCAAGTACAAAACATGTCATCCTGGTATCTAGTATACCAGGAGACATTGTTTTGAAATAGTTGGTCTTTAAACAACAAGTTGTTTTCCCAATAAGCCATAGTGGCATTGGCGAAACTAGCGCCACATGGAGAACCATGGCCACACCAGTTTTCTGCAGGTAAAACATACCCTCAAACAACATAAAATTATTCTTCAAGACCATTTCAAGCAAGGTCTCAATTATATAAATGATATTATCATTTGCTTTCTTACTATGCAAAAATTCCCTTACCCATTGTGTGCCTAAATCCTGAGGGATCACTGTGTATAGATCTTTAACATCTATGGTTAAGAAATACACCTCAGGTTGGTATTCTAAGGAATTAATGTTCGTAAGAAAACTCCACAAGTCTTTGCAAATCTGTGGTTCGGTTTCAATAAAAGGCTTCAACAAACTGTCAACATATTTGGCACAAGCGTATGTGATTGAACCATGGCCATCAACTATTGGTCTGAAAGGGGCGGACTTTATGTCCTTATGGATCTTCGGACACCCAAACAGTACTGGTGTTTTGGGAGCTATCATATTTAAATATTGGTAAAGGTCAATGTCTTTGGAACCTTTCACAAACAAGTCATCCAAGGTTGACCTTACCTTCTTGTAAGCTACATTAACCTCATTGATTGTTACCTGAGTGTAATTGGGAGTGTTTAAATGTTCCATCAATTTCTCCACATATAAACAATGATCCATAAAGACTAAGCCACCCCCCTTATCAGGCTTCATAACTCTTGTATTACAATCTTTAAGTAATTGAATAAATCCACGTTCCGTCATAGACATGTTAGACTGAACTGGACGGGACGTGTATATTCGCTTTTCTTTGATGGCCCAAAAATCAATTTCACACATCTTCTCAAAGGTGTTTAAACCTGGGTGAAGTGGGGGATTGAACACACTAGAAACCCTCAAAGTTTTCACCATACTAACCATAGGTCCCATTGATATTTGGAGATTAAGTTTACGAATAAACAATTTTAAGTCCATTATAGTTCTAGTTATGTCAAAGGACTTTGCAGGTACAAAGGACAGCCCCTTAGATAAAAAGTCAACCTAGTCCTGTTGGACATCTAAGGAAGTGTAGTTATATACGGTGAAGTCCCCTTCACTACTCAAATGAAGAGAAGGCATTTCTTCAGTTACTAAAATGGGAGCTACCTCCTCCGTTGTCTTCTCTTGTTCCTTACTTGTTGTTGGTTGTAACTGGGCTTCCTGTTGTTCTGTCCAGTGTTGGTGCCAGCCCGAAAACCCTGTTGATTATGGACTTGTTCTCCATTTACAGTGTTAGGCTGCTCCCTTGCATTGTTGTAATTAGGCTTTTTATTACCTCGCTGATTGTTACTATTAGAAAGCAGCCTCTCACTTCTCCTTAAAATTGGACCTTGTACTTCCTCATCTACAAAACTATCATTATTTTGATTGTTGTTAGAGGCTGATGTTTCTTCGTCATTATCACCATTTACAACGGGACTACCATTGGAAACTTTTTGAAAATGAAGAGGGGGCCTAGGATATGCTCTTTTGTTGGCATAATCATTAATATCCCTGTTTAGTTTCTTTTTCTTAGTAATAAGCAGTTTGTTCATCGTGGCTTCAATACTTGTGAATGTCCTACAGTACTCATATTTGTATCTTGAAAAATCAACGTGTGTTTTTATCACAACTTCTAAAGTCTCTAAATCGGTTTTCAAAGCAACGATGTCTTTGTTATAAAAGTTGATATGGGCTAATAAAAACTCTTGCCCCTGTCGGTCAAAAAGTCCTAACAGTTCCTGATGGAACGCTGAATTTTCAATTAACCCTCCAGGATATCTCCACTGATGTAACCCTTTAGGGATAACTTTCTTGTGAACACACTCCTGTAGGTATGACACTTCTAACTGAAGTTTTTTACATTTGAAAATTTTAGTGTCAAATTCATTAATATGTGTGGAAAGAACATTCTCAGTCTGTTCATTCAAGTTATTTGAAGGCCCAACTTGAGATTTTAAATTGTTAAAAAGATGTGGGACATTCAAAAAAGTTTCCATAGAGGGAATTGTATCCTCTGCCATTCTGGTTTCATGCTCAGAAGGACCCCTTATTGCCAAATGTCTGTTATTAGTATTCAACATTTCAGTGTTACGAGCCAAACAATTACCTGAAATGTTTGTAACAGTGTTACCTTCATTGAGGAAATTGGAACCTTGTAGTTCGTCTCTACGGAATTCGTTGCTGTTGCCACCTTCTGTTCCATTAGCGCGGTTACTGTTTGCATTACCTTGCTCATTACGTCCCACTGGTGCAGCGTTTGTTAGCGGTAATTTTAAAATACCAGAAGATTCAAACTTCTGTTTGAGGGAATCCACTCTCCCTAGGAGAACCTGAACCAGGGCAGTGAGATTTCCAATCGAATCATTATTCCCTGTTTGGCTGCTTCCATTTGAAGAAAACAAATCTTGTGAGGCCTCTTCGGTTCCGTTTGCCATGTTAACGAGATACAAAACACCAAAAATCCACAAACAACGAACTGTTAAAATGAAATGGAATGCAATAAAAGTCGGCCAAAAAGAGTTAGTGCTATTTATTATAAATTTCACTTTCAGCTAGGACAGTGCCTAGCCTTCTTCAGACAAACAGTTAAAATATGGTAAACCAATGCCTTTTATCTAATCAAGTCAGTGATGTCATCAATTAAGCAATGTTGTTAGTAACCATAACAACATATTATCGCAGCCTACTTTTATATAACAAGTTATAACTCATTAACTTATAATACAGGAAATGATGAACAAAACCATATATATTCCTATCTCATCTTATGTTTAAAAACACACTTATTATATGTTACATGTTAAAAACTGAACTATACAAATTTAATAACAACATACTCTACTTAAAACACTAAATCAAATTCATACTAAATAAGTCAAATTCATAAAAATACTTATGAATTCCCTGGTTCTCCTTTGTGTGAATATAAGGACTAAAAAGTACCTAATTAAACAAACGCTGCACTAACCAACCTTTAATTCCTGGTTAAACTATCATATGCAAGAACTTTGTATATAAAGATGAGATAGGAATATATATGGTTTTGTTCATCATTTCCTGTATTATAAGTTAATGAGTTACAACTTGTTATATAAAAGTAAGCTCCGATAATATGTTGTTATGGTTACTAACAACATTGCTTAATTGATGACATCACTGACTTGATTAGATAAAAGGCATTGGTTTACCATATTTTAACTGTTTGTCTGAAGAAGGCTAGGCACTGTCCTAGCTGAAAGTGTAATTTATAATAAATAGCACTAACTCTTTTTGGCCGACTTTTATTGCATTCCGTTTCAGTTTAACAGTTCGTTGTTTGTGGATTTTTGGTGTTTTGTATCTCATTAACATGGCAAACGGAACCGAAGAGGCCTCACAAGATTTGTTTTCTTCAAATGGAAGCAGCCAAACAGGGAATAATGATTCGATTGGGAATCTCACTGCCCTGGTTCAGGTTCTCCTAGGGAGAGTGGATTCCCTCACACAGAAGTTTGAATCTTCTGGTATTTTAAAATTACCGCTAACAAACGCTGCACCAGTGGGACGTAATGAGCAAGGTAATGCAAACAGTAACCGCGCTAATGGAACAGAAGGTGGCAACAGCAACGAATTCCGTAGAGACGAACTACAAGGTTCCAATTTCCTCAATGAAGGTAACACTGTTACAAACATTTTAGGTAATTGTTTGGCTCGTAACACTGAAATGTTGAATACTAATAACAGACATTTGGCAATAAGGGGTCCTTCTGAGCATGAAACCAGAATGGCAGAGGATACAATTCCCTCTATGGAAACTTTTTTGAATGTCCCACATCTTTTTAACAATTTAAAATCTCAAGTTGGGCCTTTAAATAACTTGAATGAACAGACTGAGAATGTTCTTTCCACACATATTAATGAATTTGACACTAAACTTTTCAAATGTAAAAAACTTCAGTTAGAAGTGTCATACCTACAGGAGTGTGTTCACAAGAAAGTCATCCCTAAAGGGTTACGTCAGTGGAGATATCCTGGAGGGTTAATTGAAAATTCAGCGTTCCATCAGGAACTGTTAGAACTTTTTGACCGACAGGCGCAAGAGTTTTTATTAGCCCATATCAACTTTTATAACAAAGACATTGTTGCTTTGAAAACCGATTTAGAGACTTTAGAAGTTGTGATAAAAACACACGTTGATTTTTCAAGATACAAATATGAGTACTGTAGGACATTCACAAGTATTGAAGCCACGATGAACAAACTGCTTATTACTAAGAAAAAGAAACTAAACAGGGATATTAATGATTATGCCAACAAAAGAGCATATCCTAGGCCCCCTCTTCATTTTCAAAAAGTTTCCAATGGTAGTCCCGTTGTAAATGGTGATAATGACGAAGAAACATCAGCCTCTAACAACAATCAAAATAATGATAGTTTTGTAGATGAGGAAGTACAAGGTCCAATTTTAAGGAGAAGTGAGAGGCTGCTTTCTAATAGTAACAATCAGCGAGGTAATAAAAAGCCTAATTACAACAATGCAAGGGAGCAGCCTAACACTGTAAATGGAGAACAAGTCCATAATCAACAGGGTTTTCGGGCTGGCACCAACACTGGACAGAACAACAGGAAGCCCAGTTACAACCGACAACAAGTAAGGAACAAGAGAAGACAACGGAGGAGGTAGCTCCCATTTTAGTAACTGAAGAAATGCCTTCTCTTCATTTGAGTAGTGAAGGGAACTTCACCGTATATAACTACACTTCCTTAGATGTCCAACAGGACATGGTTGACTTTTTATCTAAGGGGCTGTCCTTTGTACCTGCGAAGTCCTTTGACATAACTAGAACTATAATGGACTTAAAATTGTTTATTCGTAAACTTAATCTCCAAATATCAATGGGACCTATGGTTAGTATGGTGAAAACTTTGAGGGTTTCTAGTGTGTTCAATCCCCCACTTCACCCAGCTTTAAACACCTTTGAGAAGATGTGTGAAATTGATTTTTGGGCCATCAAAGAAAAGCGAATATACACGTCCCGTCCAGTTCAGTCTAATATGTCTATGACGGAACGTGGATTTATTCAATTACTTAAAGATTGTAATACAAGAGTTATGAAGCCTGATAAGGGGGGTGGTTTAGACTTTATGGATCATTGTTTATATGTGGAGAAATTGATGGAACATTTAAACACTCCCAATTACACTCAGGTAACAATCAATGAAGTTAATGTAGCCTACAAGAAGGTAAGGTCAACCTTGGATGACTTGTTTGTGGAAGGTTCCATAGACATTGACCTTTACCAATATTTAAATATGATAGCTCCCAAAACACCAGTACTGTTTGGGTGTCCGAAGATCCATAAGGACATAAAGTCCCCCCCTTTCAGGCCAATAGTTGATGGCCGTGGTTCAATCACATACGCTTGTGCCAAATATGTTGACAGTTTGTTGAAGCCTTTTATTGAAACTGAACCACAGATTTGCAAAGACCCGTGGAGTTTTCTTACAAACATTAATTCCTTAGAATACCAACCTGAGGTGTATTTCTTAACCATAGATGTTAAAGATCTATGCACAGTGATCCCTCAGGATTTAGGCACACAATGGGTAAGGGAATTTTTGCATAGTAAGAAAGCAAATGATAATATCATTTATATAATTGAGACCTTGCTTGAAATGGTCTTGAAGAATAATTTTATGTTGTTTGAGGGTATGTTTTACCTGCAGAAAACTGGTGTGGCCATGGGTTCTCCATGTGGCGCTAGTTTCGCCAATGCCACTATGGCTTATTGGGAAAACAACTTGTTGTTTAAAGACCAACTATTTCAAAACAATGTCTCCTGGTATACTAGATACCAGGATGACATGTTTTGTACTTGGAATGGAGAACTGTCCATGATACCAGTCTTTATCGACAACATTAACAGGACCACGAGTTTTCTAAAGTTTACTTATAACATAGGTATAACCGTGATCAACTATTTGGACATTTGGCTAGTTAATGACAAGGCTAATAGTAGATACAAAAGTTCTATATATAGGAAACCGACATATTCAAACTGTTTTCTTCATTTTACTAGCAACCACCCGTACCAACAAAAGAAAGCGGTGGTCAAAGGCCAGATGGTGAGGGCTGCCCGTATGATTTCGGATGAATTAGACTTTGAGACTGAATGTGACCATCTGTGTAACATGTTTATTAAAAGAGGCTATCCTAGTCAACTTGTTAACAACACAAAAAAAGAAGTAGTTTTCAAGCGTAATGTTGGTTATTTTATTCCTTTATTAAAAGGACAATCAAGCTCATCTTCTCACTCAGTCCTTAAGGGATTGGCTAGTCTATCTGATGAATTGCCAAATAAAAAAGCTGGTAATGTAAGTTATCAAGCCAGCTTTTTGTATACATTCTCTTTAGATTTTTGGTCTATTAGAGAGGTAATAAATAAAAATTGGGACCTCATTAAAAATGATGATTCCCTTTCTAGAATTCTTGGTTCTAGCCCTAGAATAGTATACAGACGTGGTCAAAATCTTAAAGCCCTCTTAGAGAGCAACATTAACAGCAGGAATTCTTATGGGAGAATTAATGGGACGTTTAAATGTGGTTCATGTTCACAATGTAAACACATTCTGGTTTGTAACCAGGTGGTTTTGAACCACAACACATACAAAATAAAAGGAAAATTCAACTGTGAATCTAAGGGTGTGATTTACGCTGCTTGTTGTAATTCATGTAACGTGTTTTACATTGGGAAAACGGAGAGACGTTTTAGGCAGCGAATATATGAGCATTGTTATGCAATAAAGAAGAAAGATTTTAACAATGCTTTAGCCAAACACTGCTCTGAATTTCCCGCACACACCTTTAGGTTTACAGTTTTACAACAGAGAATTGAGAACATTCGGGGGGGGGGGGGGGGTCCTTGGCAAATTTTGCTCGAAATAGATGAACTGAAGTGGCAAGTGCGAACAAGGGCTCATATGCCCCCAGGGATTAATGGCAGTATTTCCATTAAAAGTCTTTTGAAACTCCTAACTTTGAATAGATAAAAATTGAATACAATGCAAATATACAAAGTTCTTGCATATGACAGTTTAACCAGGAATTAAAGGTTGGTTAGTGCAGCGTTTGTTTAATTAGGTGCTTTTTAGTCCTTATATTCACACAAAGGAGAACCAGGGAATTCATAAGTAATTTTATGAATCTGACTTATTTAGTATGAATTTGATTTAGTGTTTTAAGTAGAGTATGTTATTATTAAATTTGTATAGTTCGGTTTTTAACATGTATACACATATAAGTGTGTTTTTAAACATAAGATGAGATAGGAATATATATGGTTTTGTTCATCATTTCCTGTATTATAAGTTAATGAGTTATAACTTGTTATATAAAAGTAGGCTGCGATAATATGTTGTTATGGTTACTAACAACATTGCTTAATTGATGACATCACTGACTTGATTAGATAAAAGGCATTAGTTTACCATATTTTAACTGTTTGTCTGAAGAAGGCTAGGCACTGTCCTAGCTGAAAGTGTAATTTATAATAAATAGCACTAACTCTTTTTGGCCGACTTTTATTGCGTTCCGTTTCAGTTTAACAGTTCATTGTTTGTGGATTTTTGGGAGTATGGGCAAGCTGATCCAAGGCGTTGGTATTTATGAATTCCAGAAAACGTTAAGCAAATGAGTTAGTACATTAGTAGTTTTCCCAGTTGATGGTGGCGTAGTTGAAATCACCCATTATTAGAGTATTGGTATCTACCTATGAACCTATCAACCTATAATGGGATCCTGATCTTGTAGAAACTGTTAAGTTTTTGGATACATAACTCAGAATATCCAAAGGCAGTTCCCAAAAGATTTGGTATACATGAATCACAAAATCTAAACTAACCACAGAAACTTGGTTGACAACATTCTAGAGTTCACCTACTGCAACCAATTAGGATTAATCACCTGACTGTAATATAGTTTAAAATTTCAAATATGAAGAAGAAATACTTGAGTAAGTTAAGAATTGCTGAAAGGGCAATGCCAGTAAACAAAGCTCTTTGAAGCAAGCAATATTTATTTATTTATTTATTTATGCATGTATTTATTTAATTATTTATTTATTTATGCATGTATTATTTAATTATTTATTTATTTAGCCTTTATTTACTGGGAAGATATGACTAGATTGTTGCCCATTTTCACTGGAGGCCTTTGATAAAAGCTGCAGACAATAGATTATTTTTACGTACAAATTTAAAGGAAAGCAGAAAAAGTCATGAAACGTTATACAAAGTGGCTGTAATGCATTCAACAACGCATAGTACAGAGACAGGATGTTGAACGAGATGCAGTTTGGTTTGTACAAGAATTCTGCAATCCTGATTAATTCAGCTTACATTATCTTAGAATCAAGCATAGGAGTATTGACATAGCTGAAATTAGGACTGATTTGGTATGGTGAAATAAAGATAGAGTTGAAAGATATAATGAAGTTGTAGGAGAAAAAAGATGGACGAGACAGATTAAGAGAATTATTGTTGAGACAATATGGAGAGTTAGAGGGTAGGAAGCTAAGAGAAAGGTAACAAAGGTGGAAATGCCCCTTTTGGCATGTACCTCACAAAGCACATGCAGCAGCTAGAGCGACCACAGAGGTTCCTCACCAGGAGAATCCAGGGCCTCAAACATCTACCCTGCACAGATAGGCTAAAGGCCCTCTCCCTCTACTCAGTCTCCTACAGACTCCTCAGAGGTGATATCTGTCTGGTATACAAAGCAATCTCAGACCTTGTCTTGATGGGACTGCTGCATATCTGGAAGTCAAGCTACACTCGAGTAACCCGCACTAGTTACCTCAACCTGGTCTCTGACATCAATATGACTTGTTGGCAGGACAGATTTGTGTTCCAGAGACTCCCCCTTTTGTGGAATAGACTCCCTCTCAATGTCAAGCAAAGTACCTCATTAACTATTTTTAAGCGGAACCTGGATAACTGGATGGAGAGCAGAAAACACACCCCTGGGATTCCACCTGCATCCCTGCTGGACAGTGGCATCAGGTGCTGCTTTGTTGGAGCATGGGCTAACTTTTTGGCTAGGCTTGTATGGGCCCCAGGGCCAATAACCTAGTAACTTCCTATGATCCTATGATCCTAAGTAAAAGATGGGAGAGGGGAACAGAGAGAGGACTATAATATACGGAGTGAGAAACAATATGCGTGGAGTAAGTTTGGGCTGGAAGAGTTTAAGAGTAGGAGCTTAATTTTAAGGTGTTGTCCACACAAAGCTATATGTTAGATAATAAGTCTTTAAAGAAGTTTTGAATGAATGGAGGTAAGGAATTATCCTAATAGGTATACTGTATGTCTCAAAATAAAAGTTCCAAAGAATAATAAAACTTCATGGATTGAATAATTTAACTTGATAAGGATGTGTGCCAATGGTACCAATACATAACAGTAATATAAAGTGAAAGCAGCTTGCTCCAAATTAAACTGATCATAGCAACAAAACAAATCACAGTAAAATCAGAATAAAACGTATCAAATTAAAGTGGGCAGTGCAATAATAGAAGTAGAGGTAATACAATTTCATATGAAAGAATGCATCCGCTCATTAAAGTTGAGTGAAGCAGAGTAAAGTGGACAATGATTTATTAAAACTGGAAAAAAATAGAAGTAAGCAAATGAGCAAGCAGCACAGGAGAAATAAAAATAACTTCTTTTCATCATACTCTCCAAAAGTTCTGAATTCAGCATTTACAAGATGAAAATAGCTCACTGCTAGAGTAATAACATGATGCAAAGTGCTATTTTGCAAATGGGGCTATAGATGTCCTACTTAACTAACATGCTACAATATGTATATAAGTTAACTAATCATTAATACAGCCTGTTTCAGCCCATTTATCTTTAAACACATAGATATTGTAAACAATCACTCTGCTCAAATTCACCTCAGACTCTGCACAGGCTCCAAGTCACAAAGTCAGTGCAAGCTATTAGGTGACTGCAGCAGTATATCTTGCAAATACATTTAAAATGCAAAAATGTAAGGATATATGAAGTTATTGTCTAAAAAAATAATAATCTGTGACAAAAGTTACACATGGACAGTTTTTGTTGCCTGAGGAATTCCTAGCAATTGAAGAAAGTGCCCACACATTGTTATAAAATGCTGTTACACACATAAATACATTTATGCACATATCTAAAAAATCAGAAAATCCAATGCAGTCCCTCTGAACTCTTTAACTATCTTGTGCATATGACCACAGTTAACTGATGTTATAAACAGAAGCACACTATTTTCTGGTGCGGTTTTCACTTAAATTGGAAATTCATGCACCTACATCACAGAGATGCACTGTTTCCATAATAAATCTATGTTTTCCCAGATATTATACACTGTGCATCAGCTGTGTGTCCGTGTCCTAGACCCTCAAAAGTCATGACTTATACAGTCTGCCATGAATGTATCCCCTTGAGTAGAATTTGAATTGATGTTGCAAGATGCAAAGAGAAATTACTTTTGAAAAAAAAAAACCTTTAAAAATGATTTCCTGTTTGTATACAAATGTGGGATCCTGGACCAATAATACTTGATTTCAGTCTATGAAGTGGTTTTAGGGCGGCTGCGGTGGTGCAGTGGTTAGCATTGCCACCTCACAGCAAGAGGTTCTCTGGTTCGATTCTTGGCTGGGGTGCCTTCTGTGTGGAGTCTGCATGTCTTCCCTGTGGTTGCGTGGGTTTCCTCCGGGTGCTCCGGTTTCCTCCCAAAGACATGCTGTAGGTAGATTGGACACTCTAACTTGGCCCTAGGTGTGAGTGTGTGCATGTGTGTGCCTTCTGTGGAAGGTTGGATGCCGAGCTGGCAACTCAACACTGTAAAACTCCACTGCCAATCATGAGCAGACAGGTGATCCACTGTGGCAACCCCTAACCAGGAAAAGCCAAAAGAAGAAGAAGTCTATGAAGTGGTTTTACAAGTATCGATAAACAAAACAGAGCAGAAACATTATCAGGCATCTAAAATCAAGCTCACACAAAATATACAAAACAGTCTGGAGTAACTGAAGGAAAGTAATGCACTGCAGTATAGGAGTGGTGAAAAAACCCTAAAACTATTTGCTCTTAACAGTACTACAACTTATCCTAGGTATATTAGATTTGTGAAAAAAGTAAAAATAATTGGCTGAATGCAAGGTTGATAGCATAGAAAATAAATTAAAGTGCATTCATCATGTTCTAAAGTAAGTGAAACTACCAAATCTGTGAGTTGGGTATAAAACTTTTAAATTACCATTTTAAATAAATTATACCTTTGTTTATGGAAAAATTGTGTTATTTTTGCATTTTATTTTGTTGGTAATGACTGCCCATGAATATTTTTTCAGAGCTGAAAACCCCTGCCATGACATTATGGAAGACTGAATCAGTAATGCCTCACTACCTAAATTAATGTTTATAGTACTATAGTTCCATGTTAAATGCATCAGTAACATACCTCTCAACCACTTGGCAAAAACAAATTTGGACAAAGCTAAACATAATTTGGGGACAAAGACCCAAAAATAGGGACAAGTTTTAAATATTGTTCTTATAAAGTTAGAAGGTTGGTACAATAAAAGGACTTGCATTACCATGCATTTTTCTGAGGGATATGAAGTCTGAAACTGAAATGACTGTCATTATATAGTGAATTCTCTTCTCACTGACTTGCAACAAAAATCCAGAAGACCACACACTTTATGAGGAACAGATCAAAAATATGAGGCAAAAATCTGGACATTCTGCAAAATCTGTACAGTTGAAAGGTATGCTAATAGTTTCTTACTTCCCAGAATGGCACATTGCCAACTGGTTCTTGCAGACGGAACACTTCACACTGCAAATTTGCACATGATGTTGTAGCACTGAAACCACAATGTAAATAAAAATCAGCTCCTGTCTAGATGTAAGTTATTTCAATTACCCATAATGCATTGCAGTTGTATTGAAATTAATGCTCAACACCTACCATGATAATATTTTGTGGGTGTGGATATTTTGAAAAACTAAATAAACAGTGAAATTATTTATTTATTATTTATTTATTTATTTTAAATTTGGTTACTGGGAACGTCCCACTGGGCATGGATCCCATTTTCACAGGAGGCCCGGGGAGAAAAGCTCTACAAAGATTAGTAGAGCAAATATAATAAATACAATACACATGTTAGTAAAGTACAGTACTGAGTCAAAAATGTAATAAGGTACAGTTTCATGGCCAAGAAAGGAGCAAAAAGTAAATATACTATAAGGAGCACAGTGTGTTACAATAAACAATACAGTTGAAAGGACATTTTGCTCAGTCATTTGGTTACATTCATCACTGGCTAGTGCAGTAAACACACATTGATTAAGAGTATAGAAAGGAGTTATTGCAAGCTTCCATAGAAGGTTAAAGTATGATATGATCTAATTAAGTAAAGCTACCCAGAGTCAGAACAATTACATAGCCAAAAACTATGTAAATGGGACCGGAGGAGTTTTTTGAAATTATTTTTGTTTTCAGTGGTCCTAATACCTGCGGGGATGGTATTCCATGCTTGTGCAACAGAAATAGAAAACAAGGAGTCCTCAGAGCTATTGTTGCTTTTGCCTATGTCAGTCAGTGCTTTAGTGGTGGACCTTAATAGGCCTTTGTTAGAGCAGATATTAAGGAGACCTTGAAGAGCAGGAACTCTGTTGGGATAATATATAATTTGGTGGGCTATTATAAGCTGGTTATATGTGAGTAGGCTGGGTAATTCTAACCAGGATAGTTGCTTGATTGCTATGCTGTGATGTGTCCTGAAGGGTGAGTCAGTAGCAAGCCTAGCTATTTTATTGTAGCAGGTGTTTAGTTTGTTAAAGTCTGCTTTGTTTAGGTTGGTGAGTATGGTGGAGACATAGAGGAGTATGGATGGCAGGTGGGTTCTTGCGATGGAGGCATTACTGTCATCGGTGAGGTACTTTTTGCATTTATATAGGGTTCCAAGTTTTTATGGACTTTCTTTATTGTCTGTGCAATGTGCATATCGAATTTCATGTTGTGATAATCTATGATAACACCCAGAAGTTGGCATGTTGGACAAGTGTGATAGTGGTGTTATTAGCTGAGAATATTGTGAACAGTGGTATGGGCTCTAAGGTTCTAGTGGGATAGAATATTATTAGCTGTGTTTTATTGCGATTAAATATTAGTTGAGAGTTGGCTAACTGGGTTTCAACAGTGGTAAAGGACTCTTGTGCCAATTCCTGGAGTTGAGGGAGTGAATAGGTGGAGCAGATTAGAGTGGAGTCATCAGCGTACTGGACTAGAGTCGCATGCCTGGTAGCTTTCTGGAGTCGGTTAGAAAATATGTTGAAAAGAAGAGGTCCAAGAATGGATCCTTAGGGGAGCCCCTAGGGTGACAGGTAGGAGGGGAGATAAGGAGTTTTGCCATTTTACTGCTTGTTGGTGGTTGGTTAGATAGTGTTGAAAACATGATAGTGTGGAGCGGCTGAGGTTAAGTTTGGAGAGAGCAGAAAGAAGTTTGGGATGGGAGACAGTACTGAAGGTCATGGAGAAATCTAGGAATACAGTGGATACTAGATTACCATTGTTTTTATGCTGGTTTACTGTGTTGGTAAAGCTAATAAGGGCTGTGGTAGTACTGTGACTGGGGCAGAATTCATGCTGGGTGTTGGTTAGCTGTTTATTAGTGAGAATGCATACATTTTTCAAGGATTTTAGATAAGGGGGATAGAATGGCAATTGGATGGTAATTAGATAGTTCCACAGAGTTACTTCCTTTGTGGAGTGGCATTATATGTGACATTTTCCACAGAGAAGGAACACATTGTTCTGATAAAGAGTGATTAATGAGCATGGGGATGGGATAAGAGATGACTTTAGCTGTGATCTTTATTTATTCTACAAGTAATTTGTCAGTGGCCCGGGTTGTGGGTTTAAGCCTATTTAGGTATTTTTATATTGTGCTAGTTAGGACAGGCTGTAAGAAGAGGTTTTGTTCTGCTGGTATGGAAGATAGATTTGGATGTGAAGTGGGGAACTATTATTGGTGAGGACTAGGATGGGTTTGGTGAAGTGTTCGTTGAATTGGGTGGCAATATTATTGGTGGTGGTTTCAATGGTAGGGGGTGGAGTACTGGTCTTTCCTGGTAGTAGGATTTTATTAATGGCAGCCCAGAACTGTTGTGGGTTATTTTTGTGTTTGGTTTGAATGCCTATATAGTGGTTCCTTTTGAGTATCCTAATTTGTTTTTTGGCTTTGTTCCTTAGTTGCTGGTATGCCTGTCTATTAGTTTGAGTTTTATTTTGATGCCACGAGTCCCATGCTTTATCTCTTTGTTTAGCAGTAGACGGGTATCTTTGGTCAGCCAGGGATCATAGCTGGATTTAGTTCTGACAGTTCCAGTAGGGGCAAGATGATTTAGAATGTTTAGGAAAGTGTTATTGAAGTAGTCTACGATACTTTCCAGGGGAGAGATGAGAGTGGTCTTCAGTTGCATTGATTAAGTGCAGATATGAAGTCATGAGTTTTGAAATCATTTTAAAAAATTAAGCAGCACACTACAGTCTTTATTCTTTCCAAAATCACTTGCAACTTTATCATGAAGAGAACAACAGGAAAAAATAATTGTAAAGCAAGGACACTTAAAACATGAACAATATATTTTAAATTAGTAAATTGGCAAATCATTACAGTCAGAATGTGATTTGTTCATCAGAATCACTTATGTAGAAGTTTTCATTCTGTGCTTCACTATTTTGCAAGATTTCTGAAAGTGTATAGCAAAATATTTCCTGTGGGTAAATAAACATAATTTTTGGCAGCAGTGTTATGCATATTTATTTAACTGGTCATATTTGAGAGGTAGGAAAAGAGCCTGGATTAGAACACTACATTAGTTGTTTTTCAGCAATTGTGCATCTTTAGGAGAGAAGTAAAAGTAAATGAATGGAACCAGGCTGTGGTGTTGTACAGCTTCTTATAATATATAACAGTGATACTATTTTTTTTATACAGATACTGTCCACTTAATTACAAAAAGCAATAATCTGTTCCCATTGTTTGGGTGTCATGTACACGGAAAGCAGTATTGTCCTTTTCATGCTTGTACTATCATTTTACACAATACAGTAGGCAAAGGTAGCACCTGTCTCATCATGTCAGATAGGACACAATGCTTTACATTATTTATTTCCACGAGCATTATGAGTTTGTACTTCCTTGTGTAGGTCTGAAACTTTTTAGTCCAATTAATAGCATCTCCTGTTTTAGCCCTTGGCAAACATGCCACAATGACCCTTTCATTGCATTATCTTGCAGTCTGGACACAAGAAGGGTTATAGGCTCCAGAGATATGAGGGTTTTGTTTTTGTACTCTCAGCTTGCAGAGTAATAGACAGCTCTTGCTGTACTTGCTACCCTCAGGACTCGAAACAGGGAGGGGGGTGAGGATTAGCTAAAAACTGAAATATATTTTTACTTTAGAGTCCTTAGGCATTTTTTAAAAGAACAGACAGCATACAAGCAGAGAAAGATGATAAGAGAGATTATTGGCTTAAGCCAAGATTTAGATTCAGAAAATTCTGTTTTAGCTCAGTACAGCGCTTTGCTTACTTGCAAGTGTTATAACTAAGAACGAATAGCTGTTAAGTATGCAGCCAAGGACTAAGGCTGAGAGAAGCTTAAAAACACTGTGTATTTTGTCAACTACAAGCTAAGCGCAAGCAGAGTAATAAAGTAAAGAGTCAGAGACAAATAAATATCAAAAGAAGCCTATGAGTTAGAAGCATGAGAACCCTCATAATTACAAAATATGTGAAGCATTCCCTGCAGTGTAGTCCACTTATTCAAAGATACATATCCTATGTGAGAATTATTTATAATAACCAATTAGCGGTAATGTGTACAATACTGTAATATACACTGTAGCACTGATGTACAGTAAAAAGGGGGGTGTACTGTGTAGAAGTATCTTCCATATGCACTAAACAAAATGCAATAGTAATAAAAATGTTACAATTATGTGACATAGAACAGACACACAGACAAACACATGCACACCCGCCCAGTCAGACAAACATGCAAATTTGTGCACATGTACACAGACCCCCCCCCCCCCCCACAGACATACTCATCTGAGACGTATACCTCTGCCAATATTCATGCACACTGCCTAACTAACCGTCATATTGCTCGGGTGCATAAATCCCTTACTATAGGCATTTATAGAGGAGAACATATGGCTAATTAACATAGGCCACTCCCTGGAATGCCTCGCTAGCATTTAGCATGGCTGTGAAGACAGCCCTATGCGGTGACTCTATCAAACATGAAGAATCATTGTGGCATGTCTGGACTTCATCCTTTTCAATATAGGGCAGCTTTTCTCCCTGCCAATTGTAACTTACTCCATGGTCAGGTCAGGCCACAAATCAATTACATTCACCTTAAGACTGAAGCCAGAAAAATCTGACAATACCTTGTATTCATAAATTATACCAAAGCTTATCTACTAAAAATGAGTGAAAACCTGGCTCACTTCAAAAGCCCCGTCTGTCTTGATGACCCCACTGTTTATGCTAAAACCTTTACTGCCAAACTACATGCACATGTAAACAGTTGCAAAGATGAATCTGCTCCCTCAGAGGTAAAGGCAATGCCATATTCAAAAATAATCCCCTATTGTGGCAACCTAATATTAATAGTCTTTATAATAATAGAAAACAACTCATTACACAAAAAATAAAATTTACTCTCAGGATAAAAATTAATACTCATGCTAAATTTAACAGGAAAACTGAGACCTTTATTCAAATTAACCAAAGACAGATTTATTTATTTTTTAATTATTGCATTTATTAACCGGGTAATGTCCAACTGGGCTAGGAGCCCGTTTTCAGTGGAGACCTGGGGAGAAAAGTTCCAACAGGTAACAGTACAAGGCATTGTGAAATATAAGACATTACAGATGACACAGGACTAGATAAGAAGCTGAAATACAGACACAGTACAGGAATACAGATTCAGACACAATGAGACTAACTCTATATAGTGTTGCAATATAGAACAAGAATTAACAATAATTGGATCTACAGCAACTACAAGTTAAAACCACAGAGACAGCATATATGTAAAATTATATTAACAGCAAAATACTGAGAATTTATTGGATGTCCAGTTATGAACAATGGATTGAATAAACCTGTGACCAGCAGGGCAGCAGAGTGTTGTATATACAAATATGCAGTAGAGCGTATGGGCATAAATTTATGGGAGGGAGTGAAAGTGGTGAGGGCAGCTTACATAAATTAGCCTGGATTATGGCAGGAGCAGAGCCAGTGATTGGCTAGGTAGTCTTTTAGTAATATTTTGAACTCATGATGGTTAGGAGGTTTTGTGATGGGCTGAAGAAGTGTGTTCCATAATTTGGTAATTTTGTAAGAGTAGAGGGAGTCACCATGAAGGTTGTGGGAGCAGGTAACTTGTAGTATTAGTTTTTCTGATGATCTGAGGGGCCTGCGATTAATACTAGGTTGGACTAGGTTAGCAAAAGCAGGGAGGTTGCTGGGTAGGTGGACAATTTTGTGGGCCATGTTGAGTTGATTGAGGGATAAAAGGTTAGGGAGTTCAAGCCATTTTAGCTGAGAGAGCAAAGCAATGGTGTGACCTATAAGGGTGATTGGTGGCAAATTTGGCAATTTTGTTGTAACAGGATTCTAGATTATTGAGGTCAGTCTTATGCAAATTTGTGAATATGCAAGAGCTATAGAGGAGAGTTGAAAGCAGGTGAGATCGAGCAGTGGCCAGCCGAGCCCTGCAAGTTAGAAAAGGTTTTGCCTTATAGAGGGTGCCCTGTTTGATATGAATTTTTTGATTGTCAAAGAAATATGTTTGTCAAATTTTAGATTTTCATCTATTGTTACACCTAGTAGTTTAGTGTAGTTAGTGAGATATAACTTGGTGTCGTTAGAGGAAAAAATTGAGAGAGGGGACTGGCAAGGACTGAATTTCCTATTATTAAAAACTATTATCTTTGTTTTCTTTGGGTTTAGAATAAGTTGATGTTCAGAGATGTGTTTTTCTATGTCTTGAAAGGAAGATTGCATTTTTACTTGAAGTTCTTGGGGGAGAGGAGGCTGAGCAGATAAGCATAGAATCGTCTGCATACTGGACAATGGAGGCTAGATTAGTTGCAGACTTGAGGTTATTTGTAAATATGTTAAAGAGGACAGGGACAAGTATGAAGCCTTGGGGTATGCCAACAGAGATGGGGAGTAGGGGGAAAGGTTGTTTTCCCATTTAGTAGATTACTGATGGTTGGAAAGATAGCTATAGAACCAGGACAGGGATGAGGAATATCGACCAACCATAGGATGATAATTTGTTAAGTAGTAGTTGGTGGGAAATGGTGTCAAAAGCTTTGGTCATATTGAGAAAGATAGAGGAGACATGTTGTCCTTCATTTAAGAGATGTTGAATGTTGTTGGTGAAAGACAATAGGGCAGTGCTAGTACAATGTTTATGTCTAAAGCTGTGTTGGGAACTGGATAATAGGTTGTGTGTAAAAAGGTAGTTGAGGAGTTAATTGTGGATGCACTTTTCTAGTATTTTTGCAAGAGGTGGAAGGATGGTTATGGGATGGTAGTTTGTAAGTTCTTTACATGGTCCACCTTTGTGGAGGAAAATGATATGGGATAGTTTCCATAGAAGTGGGACGTATTGTTCTGAAATGGATCAATTAATAAGGATGGATATTGAGCAGATGATGGAGCTGTGATTTTTAGAAATTCATTCAGAAGTGAGTCAGCTGTGACACAGCAGGGTATTTAGCTTGGTTAGGAGCATTTTTATGTAACTGGTTTGGATAGGAGTAAAATTGAAGGGGTTGGGATTATCTAGAGTAGAAGTTTGTTAGGTTTGTCACATATCAGAGAGATTATAGTGTTTACAAAGTGAGAGTTGAATTGTGTAGCTATAGGGTCAGTGTTGTTTGAGGTGGCAATCACAATGAACAAAACATGCTGGAGGGATAGGTTCCTGACCCAGAGACTCCCCAGACTCTGGAATAGACTGCCCATACATGTCAAGCAGAGCGCCTCTTTGGCCCTTTTCAAAAGGAACCTTGACAATTGGATGGGAGATAGGAAATTCACCCCGGGTATCACGTCAGTCGCCCTGCTAGGCAGGGGTCCAGGGAAGTAAATAATGTGGGAAGAAATAGCCAGGGAATTGTTATAACTAGGCTTGTATAGGCCCTAGGGCTGATAGCCTGGTACCAACCTATGAACCTATAAACCTATTGTAAATATGTGCTTTCTATGAAAACTGAATGTACATATATTGTACTTATGCTTGCTCTACAAAAGTGCTATGATCACATATCTGTACTACGACTTTGTATTGTTTAAATTGTTAACCTTTCTACAACATGTTTTCCTAACCTGTTATTATGATTTAAACTATGTAACCTTCAAGTATTACCATGTATTACTCATTATTCTGTAACCATTTGGAGTTTTTGTCACGAAGACTCCACTGAAAACGGACACTAGCTGCCCAGTCAGACTATCCTGATAAACAAATGTTAAATAAATAAATAAATAAATAAATAATAATAATAATAATAAATAAATAAACTATAAAAATAATCCTGGCCTGGCCCCCACTAACCCTCATGTAAAGGTGTAGCAAATAATGTGATTTGTAGTGACTAGGCTATAAATAATCTACCTACCTGAATGTTTATTATAAACCTATGGACTCAGAAATATAAAAACACTTAATCCCCATGGATTTTCCTCAAAACCAGTTTTCAAACCTGCATGAAGTCTTGACCCACACAGGAAAGAAATGACACAAATAAAAAATAACACAAAAATACAAGAATGAATTGCAATACAAAGACAAAAAACGATTGCAAACAAATACCAAACCTAAAAGGAAAGCATTACTCAAGTAAACTGCAAACTGGAAGCAGAAATCTAAAATAGAAAACATAAGAAACTAAATACTGTAAGATTTATACAAATACATTAAAATAGATTTATATAAGAAATACTATTCATTTCTTCTCTCAAGCAGTACATATTTCACCAAAGTGAATGCAAGACATTAACAAAATAAAAATGAAAAGCAAAAAAAAAAAGGCATAATTTCGACATTGTACTCTCCTTATAAATTCATCATCTGCCATGAAGTCACATCCGTCAATTTATTGCAGAAACAGTCCTGAAGTACAAGGCCATCTACATATCCGAATAGATCATCTCCATACACATACCTGGTCCCCTGTCATCTATTGTAAATCAAGAATTCTTAATCCACCCAGATCCACCCTACAATAAAGACAGATTACTTATGTAACAGGATGGATGTTAGATATGGTTATCTTGGAATGAAGAATTGTGGAACATATTTCCATGAATCATGTCTTTTGAGCCTTGTTCCCAATCCATACTGTAAAAGATTTAAATTTTAGAAATGTTTGACAACATACCCCAATATTTTTCATATATTTGCATGCTTATATACTTGCATTCCTATGAATGCTCATAAATTATTACTTACTAATAAATACTTTTGCAAATTTGCAGTTATACATGGCGTTTTGTGCAGAAAAGTATCCAACTGTGCAGACATAAGTGTTGCAGCAGGTGATATTTGAAACGTATTATGTTACACAAAAATATGTTATTCTCATTATCACCATAAGGAAATGTAAGGGGCAGCAGGGATTGTGTGTGCTATAAAACAGAAACTGCAACATGCATGCTTCATGCTAATAGAAGCATGCATACCACCTGCACGCACTGTATTATGTTTTTGCAATTGCCATGGCAGTAGCTTATGTTACACAATTTAATCTGCACATGCTTGACAGGTGTATGCTTGCAAGTGACACACTTTTCTGATTTACATAACTACCTGCATGGCATATGTTATAATGTAAGACCAATATTGAACAGCTCATTCTCCCATAATACTCTTGGTTCTATGCACATTACTTCCAGTGGTAGGCTAGTGAGTGCAGTGAGTTGTATTGCCTCATGGCAAGGGGCATATTGCAACAAAAACATATCAATGACTATATTTCCATAATAATCAGCGTGCAGTGCATAGGGCCATCAGTTATAGGGTATCAAGCATATTTCCTGGAGCACTGTTTTCTACTCTTACATGTCTGCTAGATCATATAATGTAAAAAATACTTGAGCCGTAATAGCATAATATAATATTTAGGGTAATACACACATCCTTCCACTTGTAGACAGACAAGAGCAGCTCCACAGTGATTTTTATTGTCACCTTTATCATAGATAGTATATTGGTAAGACAGTGCCTAAGTCATCATTTTATTTATTTCATTGTTTATTACCCTTCACTTCATGTTTGTGTGACCATAAGGTTGACTTCTATAGATACAGAGGTTTAGTGATGTTGAAGAATGATGGCAGTGTGAATTAAACCTAAAATAAGCAGTAATACACTATGCAATGGTAACAGTACCTGACCTTTATGCACTGCATGTAGACATTACAGAATGCATAGTACTGGTTTCAATTCTGAAGAAGGAGCTATGCATCACACAGAGTCCATAAGCAGTAAACCAGTTAGTAAGTAGATGCATTATAAATGTAGCAAAATTAAGGTTATTTAATAAGGAAGTAACAGAATGAAACAGCCAATGGCATAACAAGGACTTTAAAAATTGTGCACCAGCTTACAAAATCTGCTGCCTGCCAACTACAAGTGTACCCTGAGACAGCACATATTTCTGGACAGCAGACATATTCAATACTGCAATGGCAGTCCTGAAATGAAAGGCATAAGGAGAAAATGTGTTTAGACAACTACCCATTGCTTTAAAAATAGGTTGATAAAATCACATTTTATCACAAAATACAGAAAAAAATGCCAGATTGTTTTTTTTTTAATCTAATATAGCTTATTGTGTAAAATAAAATGCTTTAAAAAGTGCATGCCATTGTGTATATGGTGTATATCTGGCTACACAGAGGTTACAGAAATTATCTGGACTTATCTCACCATGTCACAAACACTTTGCAGTAACCAGCACATTTGTTACAGATATACTGGATGTTGAATAAAAACAACGAAACTCACACTGGGTGCTTAACAGTACACTAAGGTACAGCATCACTACGCAACCGCAAAATGTTAACAGTAAACACTGATTTTGCACATTATCACATACTCATGGCTAATAATGTACACATGTACATAGCAGAGCAGTCCATGCAAAATATGATGATGTTTGTGAAAATATGTTAACCTAAATGCACTGCTACAAAAGTATGACTGCATTACCAAAATACATATGATTTCAATGAAAATACAACTAACAAAGTAAGAGATAGAATAACTGACTCATCATGATTGCTGAAATTGTTGCAGTGCAAATGTAATGTGGCAGAGTGGTTTAGCCAATAGCATTAGTTCCTAACAGCAAGAGAGCCTTTGATTTTATTCTTGTCTGGGGTGCCTTCAATGCAGAGTCTGCCTGGTGCCTGTATTTATGTTTGTTTTCTCAGGATAATTTGTTTCCCATATCTCAGAGGCATGCTTTAGATGACCTGATAACTCTAGATTGTCCATTGGTGTCTGTACATGATGTGAGAACTATATGGAAGAATGGCCTGGCAATCTACTCTCATGTCTTTCTTTCCAAGTAAACATTGAATGGCAATAGCAGTTCATGAATTCACTGTAGCAGATGGGTTTGACTTGAAAACCTTGGACTGATGGAGAGCTTGAGTGCTGTAATAACAAACACACCCACTTAAAATAAATACATAAATAAAGAATATCTGCAGCAGAATTCATGTCAGATAAAACATGCACTTGCTTTGTGTAGGAATGTAAACATAGGTCACAAAATAGTAAGGTAAGGTGCTTAGCACACCTCAGGACAAAATCTTCAATAATACTTCAAACCAATGATGAAAAAAAATTAAATAGTATATATGAGCTGCAGATCAGTGTGTGTGGTATACTTTTATGAAGCTTACCAGTGAGTCAGAGCATGCATATAAGTACTGAGCATGTGCAAGCAAGAGTGCCATTTTGAGTGAGCAGCCAAAGTGTGAGCATGCAAGTTTATAGTCAGATAGTTTGTTCAAGTTTAATGTTCCTGCCATCCATTCTGATGTATTTGTATACAATAAACTACTTAAATGAACACTCAAAACTCAACGTCTTCTTAATGCATATAAGAAGAGTGACATGGTGCCAGAATGGGATCCAGAGTTATAGCCATGAGGCAACTGGTTACAGCTGGTGGACTATATAGGAGTGTAACATCCCTACTGCTCAAAAGACTCACAAAACAGGTCAGAAACAAATTCCAGGTACTGAAACTTGCTTAAATGGTTTCTTTTGCAACAAATATAAAACAAAGCAGAAATCTCAGAACAAATTTCTTGTTAAACGAAATGTCTGAAACTGAGACATATTGATAAAAATATTCAAAATAATTACAAAAATGTTTGAAACAATATCCAAATCACATAAAATGTACAAAAAAAGGGGAAAAAATTGCTGTATTTTTTTGCTATGTTCTGCTTTTTCAGATTAACTAAAGGTATTCAAAATATCTGAAGTGAGCAAAGTGTTTGCAAGTGTGTGCAGTATTACAGTCCAGTTATTTTGCAAAGTGCAGTCATTTCCAAGAATATTTCTCAAAGTACAGTTATTGCAAAGAGTACATTATTTCAAAGAGCTTATTGTGCATTTGAATATTATTACAAGTACTGTGTGTGTGTGTGTGTGTGTGTGTGTGTGTGTGTGTGTGTGTGTGTGTGTGTGTGTGTGTGTGTGTGTGTGCCTGTTTGTACATAATCACAATGCCCACTTTGCATTGTGTTTTACTGTAATCTGTAGGCATTGCAGAAGGGTTTTGCAGACCCGCACCACTTGTGTTTGATAGCAATATTGCAGAAAACTGGAGAATGTTTGAGCAAGAATACAATAGTTTCCTACATGCTGCTTTTTCTGACAAATACCCACATAAAAAGGCATTTACTCTGCTTAATTTAGCTGGTTCAGAGGCCATTTAAAGAGAGCATTCATTTGTGTATGCACCTGCTGTGTTGCAGGGGAGGAGGGTCGTGGCCATATAGTGGTACCGCTGAAACGCAAGAAGACCCTGAGTGCTTAAAACATAAATTTAGAGAAATGTATAACCCCCAAATGAATGTTACAATAGAAAGGCACTTATTTTACACAAGGGATCAGAAGCCTGGTGAAACTTTTGCAGCATATATAACTGATTTGAGAAATAAGGCTAAAATGTGCAGATTTGGTGAATTGAGAGATGAGTTGATAAAAGACAGGCTTGTGTGTGGTATTAATAATGACACAGTGGGAACGATTTTGCTTTGGGACAGTGATTTAACTTTGAATAAGGCCATTGAGATTTGTCAGATATTCAAGCTTACAGAAAAGCACACAAGTATGCTTACAAATGAGAAAAGCCATGGAAGGCAAAGTGACAAAGCTAATGTTGGTAGTGTGCAGCACTTGGTTAAAAGAAACAGGCCCAAGCACATGGCAGCTACTGCAGGTCCTGTAACAGTCCATGGGAAATTCCGAGTCTTTCCAGTGAATTCCAAAGCATGTTCAGTGAAGCACAAGCGTGAGTCAGCAAAGTCAAAACGTGCCCCCACACAGCTTTGTAGTCAACTGGCATAACTGTGGTGGAAATCACGAAACCAAAAGAGAAAAATGCTTAGCTTTTAGTCAGCAGTGTCATTCTTGCAATAGGTGGAATCATTTCAAAAGATTTTGTAAATCAAATATGGCACATTCTTTTATTAAAAGACATTCCAAGAAGCAAGTTGATCAATTAAAAAGCTGAAAACCTACTTTTTTGTTGATGGTTGTCTGTACTTGGTGAAACAGTCAATGCAGTAGATTTATGGGCAAAGAATGAAATCTTTTGTACTGTTTACATTAATGGCTGATCCATAGCTCTCAAAGTAGATACTGGCTCAAAGTGCAATGTTATATCAGCAGAAACATTTGCTAGAGTAAAAGCTGCAGAAAACGTGATTTGACAAAGCGTCCAAAGCTTTTTGCTAATGCTGGTGAAGAGATTCAAACTGAAGATTCAGTAGTGTTTTTGTATTACTCTGCTGGGAACAACTATGACTTGCAGTTTTTTGTAGTCAAGAAACACATGCAGTCATTATTAGGCCTCAGGGACAGTTTGAAAATGGGACTGCTTTCATTTAATAAAGAAGTTCACCATGTAAGGCTGCACGACAACAGCTCAAATTTCACCCAATCTATTTTTTCTGAGTATGCTGATATTTTTGCAGACAAACTAGGCAAACTACCAGTTGTGTACTCTATGACGTTAGACCCAGAGGTCAGCCCAGTAATCAGACCAGCATGTAAAGTTCCAGTAGGTATGCAGAACAGAGTCAAAGCCAAGCTAGACAGAATGATGCAGCTAGGAGTAATTTGTCCAATAGAATAACCTACTGAATGGGTATCCTCCATGGTAGTAAGTTATAAGAAAAGGTCAGATAGGTTCATAGATTCATAGGTGTGTACTAGGCTATGGCCCTGAAGCTTTACAAGCCTAGCTCATAGGATTACCCTAGCATCATACCACCTGACCTTAGTTCCCAGTGCCACTGTTGAGTAGAGCCACTGTAGTGATCCCCGTGCTGAATTTTCTATCTCCCATCCACTAAAATATTTTTCTTGAAGAAGGCCATTGAGGTGCTCTGTTTGACATGTATGGGAAGTTTATTCCATAGCACGGGCAGTCTCTGGGTTATGAACCTGTCCCTCCAGCACGTTCTGTTGATAGTGGTAATGAGGTTGAGGTCTCTGGAGCGTGTGGTGTGGAGGGATTGGGATTTCTTTAGATGTAGCATTTCTAACAGAGCTGGGTCAGACATGGCTTTGAAAGTCAAGCAAAAATTGCCTCTAAGTAGGCGATATGAGACAAAGAATAGTTGGAGTTTTTTAGTTTGTCCATATAGGATAAGTGTGAGGTACTTTTGCGGCCCCTCCAGTTGTTACAGTTGTCTAGTGAGGTTCATGCCAAATGAGGCATTGTACTCGATAATTGGCCTAATGTGGAAAGAGTAGAGGGAGACAATGACATCTATCTTCCTAGATGCAAAACCCTTAGTAATGAGATGTGCCACACAGAAGGAATTTCTGACCACAGTGGCAATGTGGGGGTCAACCTGTGTTCTCAGAGCTCTTATAATGCCTTCTGTGTTCAGTGGACTACCATTGATGTGGTAATTCTTGGGAACTGGGATTTTCCCAAAGGGGATGATGACACATTTTTTGGCATTGAGCTTAAGGCCATGGTTCTGACACCAGTCGTTGGTCTCAATGAGACCTTTCTGTAGGATGTCAACATCACCTGGGAGTTACTAATGACTCTCAACTTGCAATTTTTTGTGAACTTTGTCAGCCAGAGTCCCTTCGTGTTGGCCTGGAATTCTGAGAACTAGATGCCAAACAGGAGAGGAAGAAGGACCGATCACTGTGGGACTCCAGTCGTGACTGGTCGGCAGTCTGACTTGGAGTCAGCTACTTTCAGACTGTGGGTTCTATCTGTGAGCCAGTTTGCAATCCACCTAGTGATATAGGGGTTGATGCCTAGCTTAGTCGTTTTTCTATGATTCCTGATTGGGGGATGGTATCAAAGGCCTTGACCAGATCAAGATAGGCTGTATGAACCACCTTGCTTTCGTCCACAGCTCTGGTGACTGACACAAAGAAGTCAACCAAGTTGAGCAGGCATGATCTAGACTTCATATAACTAAAATATGTGGGATCCAGAGTTTGGAGATTCCCTATATCCTTGTTTATTAGGTCCATGATGATGTGTTCTATAGCTTTGCATATCAAACTTGCCAGGCTAATGGGGCAATAGTTCCCAGGGTCTGTAGTGTCTCCTCCTTTGTGGAGAGGGATGACTATAGCAGTGTGCCATTCAGTAGGGACAAAGCCTGAGGTGAGGCTGTGATTGAACAGGCTGCACAGGTGAGGTGCCAGTTCACTCTGTATTTCATGTAGAACACAGCCAGAGATATTGTCATTTCCCATAGAAGTTGTATTCTTGGCCTTGGACAATGCTGTTTTAACCTGTGCAACAGTAATACTGGGTGCCTGTCAATCTACTGGTATTGTGATTGGTCCTTTGAGGGGGTAAAGTTGGCATTGAATCTGTCGGCCAGTATATTGGCAATATCTGTTGGCTCGGTATATGAGGTACCATTGTACAGTAGCTCAGAACAGATCTGGGAATTGCCATGGAGATTTTTAAATAACTATAGAAGGCCTTGTGATTGTCTTTACTAATTGCTGCAATTCTGTTTTCATAGCTAACTTTAGAGGATTTGATGAGGGATCTCAACTTTTTGTTGAGGCTGATAAGAGAGTTCTTCCAGTCTTGGGACTTCACCTTATTCCACATCAGTTTCCTCCTTCTGTTGTACAGTTTGTTTATGGCAGGGGACCAACAGATTAGCTTCCTTTTTTTGGAGGAGAGCATCTTGGTTCTATTGGGTATGGTGAGATCCATGCATTTTTGTACGTGTTCATACAGTGCATTGGTGTATGCATTGGTATATGATTTGGCCGTCATGCAACTATTCTTCATTTGCATGGGTGCCATGAAGTTAGCCACCTCTGATTTTAGTATCCCAAAGTTAGCTTTGGAGAAGTTTTTCATGGTGGTTTCCTTTGCTGGTGGGGTGGGAGGGATGTGGATTTCCAAGGTGATTAGTTTGTGGTCGGATCTAACCAGGGAGGAGTTAACTATTGGTGTAGAGCAATGGTCCACCATGTTAGTAATGACCAGGTCAAAGATGTTGCTACCTCTAGTGGGGGTAAGAATGAGCTGGTCCAGGGCATTGGAATTAATGAATTCCAGGAAATGTTGGGCAAGTATATTGGTACATGAGTAGTTTTCTCAGTTAAAGGAGGGGTAGTTGAAGTCACCCATTGTGAGAGTGTTAGGTTGGATCCAAATATTCTCCAAGGTGCTTAGGAATGTGGAATGTGAGTCTTGGGACATGGTTGGGGACCTATAACTGGCTACTACCCGAATCGCTGTCTTTCCCAATGTTAGCTGCACCTGAAGTATCTCTGATGCATTATGTTGGGCTACCAGTCTGGAGATGTGCACATCCTTTTTGTGAATATGGAAACACCACTGCCTTTGGAGCTTCAGTCCAAGTTCTGGGGCCGAAAGGTGTGGAATGAGTTATAGCCTGGTAGTGCAGGGGTGCTTTCTGCTGCCTTGAACCAGGTCTCTGTTACAGCAAAAATGTCAATGTTCTCTATTTTAAGGAGTGCTTTGAGTGAGTGCATTTTGAGATTTTCACTTCTAGCGATGAGCAGTATGACCCTCAGATTGCATTTGTTTGTAGCTGTTAACGTTGGTAATTTGGTCTTTGGAACACCACCTAAAAAAGGCACTGCATGGGTGGCAAGAGCCTTGGCCAGTATCCAGAAGCCCAGGGGTGACAGATGCAGGTTATCTTTGGCAAAGCAACGAGGTCTGTCAATCATGTTATCCCAGGCAGATACTGGATCCCCTTAGAATGACATCAGAAGCTTAGCCAGTTGTTGAAATCAATCATTTTCAGCTTGTACTGTGGTATCATTCTGGGTGATGGTAGGATGCTACTCAGGGCTTGGGTCATACCAGCATGGGCTATATAATCTGGGAGCTGCTCCATGTCTCTTTTCATGTAGTCCAGGGAAGTACATCCCAGGTCATTCACACCCACATGTACAATAACAAAGTCATATTTGCACCTGTTGTTAAGGGACCTGTGTCCATGCGTTATGTGGCAGATCCTGGCACTTGACAGGCAGCTAACTGTTACTTTCTCCTTATTCAACCTAGTGAGTGGGACATCAGTGTGCCTCTCTATCAAGTCATCTATGACTAGTGTGCTGGGCATGCTGTTTTGCCTTAGGGGCTTTGGTTGAGTGGCACACTGTTTAGGAGAGTTATGTGTCTCATGATTAGTGTTGTGTTGTGGTAGTCGAGTGCGTTTTGTGCCTTGGAGGTCTCTGCTGTTTGGGTAGATTTTTATTGAGAGCCTCCATGAAGGTGGGTGTGGGGTTTGTGTTTTTATGTGAAGGCAGTGCTGGTGTGCGTTCTGGAGGGCTATGTGTTCCATGTGTGTGGTGCAAGTGTTGATCTTCTCCTCTTGACCAGCTTTTCCAGTCTTGGCTGGAGAGTGCGTCACTTCCAGTTTGGATATATAAGTTTGTATCTCGCAAGTCTGAGTGTTGGGAGGTAAGTGGAGAGGGCTGTTGGTGTACATGAGGCTGTTGCTACATTGCCTCAGGATGCCCAAGTTCACCAGGCTAACAGGAGAAAGCACAGGGAACTGACCTTTAGACATGCCTGGAGGGGTGGGCATTAATAATAAGTACTGGAGCCATTTCCTTGTAGAACGTTTAGTACTGGTTGCACTTTTGTGTGCTACAATAATTGATACAAGAAGTCTGGTATGGTAAAGTGCTAGACTAATAAGCTAGTAAAAGTGCAGGAGAGTAGAGAACTAGCAGATCTAAGGGAAAATACATATCAGAATATGTATTGAGCCAAGACATCTGAAATAGGCATTAAAAAGACCTCACCATTCAATACTCACATTCACAGAAGTTGCTGCCCTCATGCCATATGCCACTTTTTGTTCTGTCTTAGATGCAAAGAGTTCATTTTGGAAAATTTTGCTTGACTGAAAATCTTCATTGTTGATCACATTGGGTACTCCATTTGGAAGACAGAAATTTCTGAGAATGCCATTTGTAACAAATTCTGCTAGTGAAGTCTTTCAGCATGCAAAGGAGCAATTTTTTTCCAGGCTATCCCTGTGCTATTATAGTAGTTGATATTCTAGTAGGAGGAAATGGTGAAGCTGAACATGACAGAAACCTCAAGAAGGTTCTGGAAAGAGCACGTGAAGTGAATCTTAAGCTGAATCCTCAGAAGTGCAAATTCAAGATATGAGAAGTTACTATTGTTGGTCACTTGTTTACTATTTCAGGTTTATGACCAAATCCTTCCAAGCAAACAATTTTAGTGATGCCAACTCCAGCAATGTCCAAGCCCTATGACATTTTCTTGATATGGGGAATAATCTAGGCAAGTTCGATCCAGATTTGAGTCAACTTTCAGCTCTCTTAGCAGAGCTGACACGCAAAGATGTAATTTGGTCATCTCATGGTCGGAACAGCACCAAAGAGTATTTGATGTCCTGAAAAAGAAAATTGCTAGTCCAACTACTCTCAGCTACTATGATGTTTACAAACCAATTACTCTTTCCTGTGATGCTAAGTTTGGTCAAGGTGCAGTCATTCTTCAACAGGGTAGACCAGTATCGGGAACTCTTACCCAGACCAAGATGCAGTATGCCCAGATTGAGAAAGAACTTTTGGCAATTGTGTTTGCATGTTCGAAGTTCTATGATTATATTTTTGGTCGACCTATCCATATTGAAACTGGCCACCAACCTCTAGTCACTGTTTTGAGAAAGCCTGCGCATACGGCTCCTGACACATTACAACTTATGATGCTCAAATTGCAAAAGAACAACTTCAATCTTGTTTACCAATGGCAAACTTCTTTATCTTGCTGATACTTTATCCAGATCGCCCAGAAAAAAAACACAGAATAGCATAACAATGAGAAACTTCATTTTGAGGTCATGGAAGTGAGACATTTTTCTTTCACACATCTTGATGAGTTCAGAAATCACACAGCTTCAGATTCAATTCTCCAGAAGCTAAACCTCTTTATCAGCCAAGGATGGCCTTCAAAGCAATCTAGTTTGCCAGTAGAAGTGCAACCATATTTTCCATACAGAGATGAGATTTTGTCAGACAATCATATCATCATGAAAGGTTCTAAAGTGATTGTTCCAAAATCTTTGCAACAAGAGTATATTAAGATCTTGCATCATGGCCACCCAGGAACTGATTCTATGAAAAGAAGGGTGAAAGGTGTAGTATTTTGACCTTCTATGTCAAAAATCTTTGCAACAAGAGTATATTAATATCTTGCATCATGGTCACCCAGGAACTGATTCTATGAAAAGAAGTGTGAGAGGTGTAGTATTTTGGCCTTCTATGTCAAGAGATATTAAGAAAGTGCTTTCATCTTGTTCAGTATGTAATATTACAAAGCTATATCAACAAAAATAACCACTTTGGTTAAGCCAGATTCCTGAACTACCTTGGTTGACAGTAGCCACAGGTATCTTTAAGTGGAATAGTCGATATTATTTGGTGTTAGTAGACTCTTATTCAAATCAGTTCAAGATTGATCGACTTCCCAACCTAACTTCTAGTACTGTCATTATTAAGTTGAAGTGTCATTTTTCTGTCCATGGCAGTCCACATAGAGTTATTTCTGACAACGGTGCACAGTTTACAAGTCAGCAGTTCAAAAAATTTGCAGAAGAGTGGGACTTTGTTCATATTACGAGTAGTCCTGATTACTTCCAGTCAAAATGGCTTGGCTGAACGTGCAGTTCAAAGTGTGAAACAGCTGTTACAGAATTCCAGACGTGACAATACCGATGTTTTTGTAAACTTGTTAAATCTCAGAAACATTCCTTGTGATAAACATCTTGGTTAACCTGCACAGAGACTTATGTTGAGACAAACCAGAACCACACTACCAATCATCAGTAATTTATTGGTTCCAAGTGTTAAAAACAACAGAGTAAAAGCCCAACTGTTGAAAAAGCATTTGTCCCAGAAGTCTTACTCCAAGTGCATGTTAATTATTAGTTGGGTAACTATTCGATTACTTTCTTTCTTTCTTTATTTTTCTTTTTTCACATTTAAAAGGCAAATGCTGTACCATCGTTCAATCTAGTTTGTAATAACCATCTGTCCCAGTGCCCACAACTCTTGAGACAAACTCAGAAAAATAGGTTTGCACATTTACATCCAGGAATGACATGTGACCGATCTGCAGCATACATACTTAACATATTTATCAGAATTTCTTTCAAGTTTCTCCAGCTGCCAGGGTGCTGTACCCTGAGATTTCAGTAACTGACATTTTATCTTTTAGATGGAAATAGAAATGTATATACTCATCATTGTGGTGGATGGAGTGGATGTGAGATTATAAAATTCATTGCGAAATCAATTACAAAAGAGCTGACATTTTTAAACCCAGAGGCACAGATCTCCAGATTTTCTTGGAGGCAGAGATCTGGATTATTGTCCCTGTGTAAAACAGATCCAATAAGTCTCTAAAAGAGTGAATAAAGTATGCACCTCTGCTGGATAGGCTTTTTTGGAACATAACAGGACGCACTGTCATTTCTTCTACAGATGCAGCCCTGGGAGCATCCCTAAGATACTGGGATATATCAGTGTGTAATACCTGAGAACAACTGTAATTCAGATGCCAGCTTATCATTTACTTGCTGGCTCAGGTTTTGCATATATTCCCAAGGATTACCAGCTTCACTCCACAGATCTCCAGTGTATACCTGTTCGATGGCAAAAAGATACAATAAGTCTGTCTAATCTACCATTTAAATCCATAGCTTCTCCCCCTTAGCCATTCTGTACTTGGTCCTGGGCTGCCTGAAAGCCCCTGTGGACTCCTGCTCCACTATTTCTTGTAGTCTATTCCATGGGTCAACAAGCCTCTGTGTTAAGAAATATGTTTGGAGATCCAATGAGGTAAGTGATCCTAACACTTCATTGTACCTGCCACTTCCACGTCCTTCTGTTCAAGATGACCCCTTCACATTTTCCTGATAGTAGTGTTTTATGCTCAAATCATTTCCCAATGTCTCTTTCGGTCTCTGGTGAAGACTCTGTCTTCTGTAGTCCAGTCAGATCTTTTTCCCTTCCATCCCAAGCATCTTTCTGTTGGATTTCATCTGGTTTCTTTCTAGCAGCCTGATGTTCCTTTCTTATTATGACCTCTAGAACTGCCCACATTAGTCAGTGTGTATCCTGACCAGGATCTGGAAGAGTAGAAGCATTACATTTTTGCTTATTCACTTCGTTCGACTGAGTATACTCTTTTGCATTCAATTTTCTACTGTAGTTGTCCTCAAAACTATGCTGCTGATTCAGTCCAGGTGTAATCAACACCCCCCCAAATCCTTTTCTTGTTCCGTGCCAAAAGTTGCATTTGTCACAGCACCTGGGTTGTTGTGGCCCATATTCAATGCAGTGCATTTGTCTGTAATAAACATTTAAAGTAATTTCTGTACCTGTGTATTCAGCCTTTACAAAACCTTCTTTATATTCTCCCCCTCCCAATTTACAAATCCGTACCTTTCATCACCAAAAAGACTGATTATGTTTTTTATTCTGCCAGATATGTCAAAACTATATAAATATAGGTCTATTTTTAAAGAAAGGGTTAGGGTTGGTATAATGGTTAAGGTATTTACCTCACAGGCACAAAATACAGGGTTTGATTCTCACCCTTGGTCACTGTCTAGTTACTGGCCAAGCATGTAATAGTCTGCAGACTGATTTGCCAAATATCTACCTAATAAGGCAAACACACTGCAAGAGTATACAAAAGACTGACCCCTGCAGCACTCTACTAGTCATTTTCTTTATTCCTGACATTGTCTCTCTCACTACAACTCTGTGTCATATCCTTCTACCATGTAGCAGTCTAGTTATTAGACTTGATCCTGCCTCAGCCTCTTCACTTCATAAGGTGCCTGCGTGAATCGAAGTCAAAGGCCTTAAATTGTGGGTAAACAGTATCTACCGGTCCTGCCGTGTCAGGTTCATTTGTAGTCCAGTCATTAAACTGGATCAGGTTTGATAGACATTGCCTTAATGCCATAGCATTTGCTGTTTGCTTTTACAAATATTTCTGTCCTCCAGGAAAGCAACCTGCAGTCCCCACAGGATTCCTTCCATGATTTTCTCTACTGCTGCTAAGGTAAGAGGCTTGTAGTTTTTGGATTTTTCCTGCTCAGCATCCCCCTTGTAAACGAGTATCACACATGCTGCCTTTCAGTCTACAGGCATTGTTGCTCTTCCCAGTGATCTGTAGGAGATCTTGATCAGGAGATCTACCAGCAGACTGGCCAGGATCTTGTCAGTTCTAAGAGGTTGTGCTTTATACTCCATAAGGGCAAGCAGTGCCTTCTCCCTATCTTGTCCCTCTGCATTGCTGGTTGTCTACTTTTATCTCCATTCTACCCTGCCTCCAGTCCACCATGGCTCCACCCCCTTTGTGCAAAGTAAAGCAAAGTAGTCATTCAGTACCACTGCTTTTTCCCAGTCTCCTCTGCTGTCTATCCTTTTTTTTTTGTTCAGCTTGGTTAGGTCTGTACCTTTCTCTAATCTTTACTGCTATGAACCTAAAACATTAAATTCTTCCCTACCAATTATTTTTCAGTCTGCAACTCTGCTTCCATTTTCACCTTTATTATGCGTCTGCTAGACTCTTGTTGCTATGCCTCCACCTATTCTTTGCCCCAAGTGCTAGAAATACATTTTTATGTAGCCATATGTCCTTCTCCTCTTTTTGTCTCGTTCTAAAACCCTAGTTGCAGCCCCATGTACTCTGTCCCTGGACTACTCTCATAGCTTGTAATCTCCTAAGTCATCTTTGATTGTCTCCAGATCAGCATAAAATCCCACACCATCAGCTTTGTCCTTGCACTCTTACCATCCCCTTACTATAAACAGCACAGGGGCACTCAGGATAATGTGTTAGAGGTTGTAGTTTCAGAAGGTTTGCATGTGCCAGCAGCCAGTACACTGAGGGAGGAGCAGTTTAGAGAATGAAGTGACTAGCTGTAGCAGTTAAGACAGAAAGGACTGGGACTGGTAAAATAATAGGGGAACCATGTGTAGAAACTAGCTCTGTCTTAGGGAGTGCCTCCTTTTTTATCTTTTTCTCTCTCATCCTTTTTACTTCATACTTTCTGGCTGTCCAAGTGTCCCTGTCCATCATCAGGACTCCCAACTCTTCATTCCCTCCTGGACTTTCTCCATTTCAGGGCTGAGGCCAGTGTGGATGTTAAGGGCACTCTGGGGGGTCATACTAGTGGCTGCATCTGCCAAGGGCAGTTTTTTTTTTCAATTACTTAATATTGTTTCCCTCTCCACATGTGCATTTGTCTATTACACTCAAGGGCTACATCCCTCTGTGGACCATATCTTCCTACAAGGAGTGTCTAGATGGAAGTCCTCTCTCCCTTGGAAGGGCACATCCATTCTTCTCTGCCACCTCCTTGGATGCTTGCAACTATACCCAAATCAGCATTATTGGAGAGGCTTCTTCTTAGTCCCCAAAATACAGTGTTGCTTAGATCTGTATTGGAAAGTTACCTCTCAATGGCTTGCTCCAAACTACAATGGAAGTGGGTGGGTGTCACAAAAGTAAAAAGGGGTACACATGCTGGCAGTAGATAGAAAGGAAAAACAAATAGACTATAGCAAAGGAGCAGTCAACCGAGACTCTGGGCATGGCTGTGTATCACTATTGTGTAATTCAAATAGAACAGTAGGATGCACTGCAGGAAGACTGGAGAACTGCAAGCAGTAATGCAGACCAGAAAGGATAAAAGTGCTGCCATAAAACCAGAAAACCACTCCGTTCTTTACAAAAAGGGGAGACAGTGACGATGCAGACATCAAAAGGTTTTGATCACATCAGATTTGTGAAATGTTTGTGTCAAGGGACCGGGTCGTACATAATGGAATCCAAGGAATGGAATTCAGATGAAATTGGAAGCATTTACCAGTGTCTGAACCAGTGTTACAGCATCTTGCCTGTGACAAAGACTATAGTTCTCAGAGTGACTTGTACAATGTTCCTGTTCGAGAGGACATTCCATCAGCGATCCTTGTTCCTGAGAAAATCCCTGAAACACATCAAACAGAACATTCCCCAGTGGCTGTACCTTACCCAGTACTAACTATTATGTCATGAGATTAGGTCACATTTCGAAACCTACTTCCAGATACATGGCAACCTGGACATGAATGTTGTTTTTCCTTATTAGTGTCTGTATAACTGAATGTCTATTCAAATGTTGTTTATATGACACAGCTCAGTAAAGAGGGAGCATGTAGATCAGTGTAAGTGTTATACCTTTAAGAAGCTTTTCAGTGAGTCAGCACATGTATATAAGCACTGAGCACATATAGGCAAGAGTGCTATTTTGAGTGAGCAGCCACAGTGTAAGCATGCAAGTATGTAGTCAGTCAGATAGTTCATTTAAGCTTAATACCATCCATCCTGATGTATTTGTATACAAACTACTTAAACAAACACCAAGTCTCAATGTCTTCTTAATGCATATAAGAAGAGTGACAAGAAGGTGTACTATAAGCCTTCACACGCTATATGCTCACAATGCACTTGTTTGTTGCCACTTGCTTGAACAGACCTCCACTGGCCCAAGGTCCCATAATTATTTAGATCCTCTAAATGTACCAGAACCTTAACTCTAGCCCTAAAGCTCCCTTCATGCTCCCTAACCTAAACCTCATTTCACACTTCCTAAAACTGACCCCCGCCGTCCATAAACCTAAGATGCCCTTCTTGCTCCCAAACCATAAAACACCCTTTCTCTTTCCTAATCCTAAAACTTCCCTCCCATTCTGTATACCTAAAACTCCCCCCTGCTCCTTAAACCTAAATCTCCTTCCTGACTGGTGCCTTAAGCCACACTCCCCCTCCCCCACAGCCTCTACACTTTCTGCATTCAAACTTGAATAATCTGTTTGGGTAAGGTGTGGCAGTTGGTTGATGAACTCCTATTTGAGTTTGACTGTGAGCAGTAGCCTACACCAGCTACAAGACACTCTAGTCCTTAGTTATGATACACTAGGCTTCCAGTTGTTCGGACGTGAGTGCTTGTGTAAAACCCTATATAAGATATATATACTTCGCTAAAAGAATCACAGGCCTAAAGCAGATGCCCTATGCTGACCGCCTTAAAAACTCCAGCTATACTCTGTCCCATATCATGTACTCAGAGGCGATCTCTGCTTAACAAACAAGGCCATGTCAAACCCAGAGTTGTTGGACATGCTACACTTAAAGAAATCCCAATCCCTCAGAGCCACATGCTCCAGGGATCTAAACCTTGTCATCACAATAAACAAAACATGCTGGAGGGATAGGTTCCTGGCCCAGAGACTCCCCAGACTCTGGAATAGACTGCCCATACATGTCAAACAGAGCGCCTCTTTGGCCCTATTCAAAAGGAACCTTGACAATTGGATGGGAGAAAGGAAATTCACCCCGAGGATCACATCAGTCGCCCTGCTAGACAGGGGTCCAGGGAAGTAAATAGTGTGGGAAGAAATAGCCAGAGAATTGTTATGGCTAGGCTTGTATAGGCCCTAGAGCCGATAGCCTAGTACCAACCTATGAACCTATATAATGACTAATAGTGAAATGCAAAACTCTGTGAATTTTTTGAAAGATTTCGCATACATCTATGTCATTCATGAATGCTAGCACAGAGTGATCCAGTGCTATTTACAGGTAGTTTGATTGACATATGTACCACAACAAAACACAACCACAGGAAAAAAAATAGTTTACTAGTATAGTGCCATACATTGTGGTTAGTGAAGAAACTGTGTATTATACACATTACAAGCAACAAATTGCATTTGTAAAACTGTCAGATGTTTGGAAGACACAGTGGTTGGCAGTTTCCTAAGGTCTGTAATGTCTCATGTGAAAATAGGCAGCCATGCTACAAATCAATAGGATGTGCTCTCCCAACA
Source organism: Protopterus annectens (assembly GCF_019279795.1). Taxonomy (NCBI): domain Eukaryota; kingdom Metazoa; phylum Chordata; order Ceratodontiformes; family Protopteridae; genus Protopterus; species Protopterus annectens. Next base: position 707,715,166 of record NC_056731.1, read on the forward strand.
ATCCAGACCACAATCAAATGAAGTGTACCACAGATAAAAAGTCACAGGTAGCAGCTGCATGGTCATCTAGTCATCCAAAAAATAATTTGTGTATT
>NC_056731.1:707717760-707765260 GCF_019279795.1 Protopterus annectens
GTAAACAATGCCAGCCAGATTGCAAATAATAACCTCATTAACTGATAATTCATATAACTTTAACAAATACTAGGAAGTTTTATTGTCACAGCCTGGTCTGACAGACAAAGGAACAAAACCTTTTATTTATGCATGCCCCATTATGGCACCGTTGCTACTTTTTTATTTGAAAAAATTGAAGTCTTCATTGTACCATATTTAAAATAAAATGTACATATTATAAAACTTTTCCTTAAATATAGCTTTTTAAAATGCATTATTACAGTTTCTGTTGTTTTCAGCTGGGGAACATATCTCAAAACTGATCTGCCAGAGCTGGTGAGCAAAAGAAAGCATGTGTAAAAATTGCCTTTTACCATGGATAAATCTGTTACCGTTCTGACTAGATTAACCATTGTAATTGGCACTGATCTTCTGCAGACATATTGTTCAGGGCGTAGCAGGCGGTAGTAATAAATAATCTGCACTTAGTTGCTCCATTGGTCATTCCAAGTCCTATCGCAACAACCCTCCCACTCAGCAGAGATAAATGTGATTTAAATTAATAGCCAGTCCTAAATAACTCCTCAGCTGGCAAATGATGCATTTATCAGGCTCAGACAGGCAGTGTCCTTTGATTCATGGTCCACCTAACAACATGAAGGGTGCATACAAAAATTGTTATTACTTTTTAATAAACTGTACCAGTCACTCTCAAGCCATTTATTAGAAATAGTGCCATTCTGACAAACAGCAATATTTTTTACATGAATGAATGGTGGAAAAGAGTACATTTCTCAAGAAAAATAATCACTACATTAAATAATCTTGTAAAAGTAAGCTTTTAAGCACACTGAAAAAAATATGTTCTGTTCGGAGATATAGGCTCTAGTGTGCCACTAAAATTGGAAACTAAATAAAACAACAAAATGGCCTTCCATTCTAAAAATTGATAGTTGTAGCTTTTGCCTTTCTCTGTTCCTCCTTTAAATTATCTTCAGTTATACAAGATCAAATGACATCAAATGTGACAAAAATGGCATATCAGTATTAAGAGTAGCACCAAAGTTACTCCAACAGTTAAGGGGAGACGTGCATGACCACAATAATAAAAAGAAGTATGGCTCAGATAAGTTTTTTTTTTTTTTAATTTCCCCTAGCACATATAGGTACCAGTCACATCTTGCACTAAACACAGTACTCTAACCTATTTCAATTCTTTGAAAGCAGACTTCTGTACCTAGCCATTAATTTGGTCTACAACCATGCACTATTTATTTTATGTGTCACCAGTATTCAATGGCTAAAATGTGTTTAAATGCTACTCTCTCAAGTGATTTCTGGAAAGTATTAAAAAGAAATATTGTAAGACAAATGGTCATCCTAGATATGAAAGTAAACCTAGAAAGTAAGGAGTTTATTGTATGTGTAAATTTCATGTTTACTTCACCTTTGATAAGGACTAATACCAACAATTAGACTAAATATGAGAGGGTGATATGTGTGTGTGTGTGTGTGTGTGTGTGTGTGTGTGTGTGTGTGTGTGTGTGTGTGTGTGTGTGTGTGTGTGTGTGTGTGTGTGTGTGTGTGTGTGTGAGTGCGTGTGTGTGTGCATCTGTGTAGAAATATATATATATATATATATATATATATATATATATATATATATATATATATATATATCTTAAGCAGAACAAATCTGACATTTGTTTAGGTTTTTCTAATTCTGCTTTGTAGAGACTTGGCTTATCTGCACCCTCCTCCAAAACATACTTTCTACTCCCTTATCAGAGTATCAGAGTGAGCTGTTTCTTCATGCATTTATTAACTTTTTTCTTCATTTTATTCTTCCTCTTCCTGCTAATATTAATTCAGCTTCCCCAGTCCCATGAATCATTTTTAATGGATTGTTTCTGAGTATTGTAGAATTTTATTTTATTGTGTCTGTCTGTCTGTTTTTGGGTATGTGAACTGGGCCACAAGGGTTTGTTTTTCACCATGATCTTATTAAAATACCTCAAAAATATTGGAAATGTTTTGATGTTTATAACACTGAAATAATATAATAAACAAAAAAGGCATATCACAAAATAACTTCTCAACATTCTTTGTACTCCATTTTGTTAATAATTGTAAGTCTTTTTCAATGATTCCTCGCATGCCTTAATATTTTGTTTATGGTGTCCCCTGCACCTTATTTTCAATTAATAACAAACATTTTGCTTTTGTCTTCTTTTACAAGCTCAGTCTTTCTCACTGAGACTAACTTATGATGTTACCAAAAAAAATATTAAAATTCTTTGCAGGCACCAAACTTTTTCATAATCTGTTTTTTTTTTTTTTTGTCAGTCAAGCATTATATTAAATAACATGGAAGACATTGGATCAGAAACAGGTTGCATGTCTAGTAACATCAAAATAGGTTTACAAAAGTTTGTTTAAAGTCTATCTGTAGTATTCTCAGTCAGTTACTTGTACATAGTGCTCATTTGTGAAACTACGGATAAGTACAAAGTGTGATTCACAGAAAATTGCTACATATTAGTGCAACCCTGAAAAAGTGACAAGTCAGCTACATGTACATAGTGCTCATTTGTGTAAACTACATATACGTACAAAGCGTGATTCACAGAGAATTGCTACATATTAGTGCAACCCTGAAAAAGTGACAGAGACAATCATATGCAAGTGAAGGCATTATGACATTTAAATCAGTAAAGCTCATCTGCAATTCAGAGTTGAATACTAAAATGTGAGTGTATGCTGTACACATAGGTTATAAAACATCTAGCACCACCACCATTTCTTGTCACTTTGCCACTGGTGAAAACCATGGACTGCTATAAGTTTCATTTTGTTATACTCTGAGACACTTGTTTCTATGGTAGCTCAACCCAATGGTCAAAGCTCAAGGTGATGGCATTACAGGCATGTGTGTGTATATGTATATATATATATATATATATATATATATATATATATATATATATATATCTCGCTTACTATCACATATTTAGCAGAACCATAAATGTTATTGCCAGAATGTTGAACCTTACAATAGTGAGCATTCGCTTTGTAAGGTTTGACATTGTGGTGCAGATCGCACTATAGTGGAGATTGGGAAACGTACCCTTTCCCCTCACAGAAGTGTGATCTCTGAGTTTGTATATATAAGTAGGGGGGGTGTGGGGGGATGCAGGGGGGCTTTCCCCCTTGCAAATAGTGTGTTTTAATGTTGAACGGAAGTGAGCATTTCAGTAAAGTCGACATTTTCGACATTTCGTCTTTACTGAAATGTTCACTTCAACATTTTTTGTGTTCGGTGTTCTGATTTCCGAACATGTTAGTCAGACATCTGAACACTCGAACACAATGAATTTGACTATGTGACAGCAAACCTATATATATATATATATGTTTGTTTGTGTGTTTGTGTCTTTCGGCTTTTCCCGGTTAGGGGTCGCCACAGAGGAACTCCGGTCCGCTAATGATTGGCAGTAGAGTTTTTACGTGCTAGCTTGCTGGACCTAATGCACAACCTTCAATGAAGGAATGCCCGTTTATGCATGTCGACACACAGAAGATGCTCTAACTGAGAATCGAACGGACAACGGTTAACTGTGAGGCGACAATGCTACTGCAGCACCACCACCGCAGTCATATATATATATATATATATATATATATATATATATATATATATATATATATATATATATATATATATATATATATATATATATATATATATATATATATATATATATAATACATTTTACAATATTAATGAGAAGGATGTTCTTGTCCACTCACTTTTGTGCAGACAGAGATCTGGGCTTTGGTAAACTTGTATTGCCGACAAACTGAAACTGAGAGAATGTCAGGCCTTTGTATTGTAGTGGATATCAAAGAATGTATAATCCTTACTATTCATGTCATGGGGGCTTCAGAAACAGGCTGGTAATATGTCAGGTATCTCATAGCTTCAGCTTCAAGAATGCTATAGCAATTCTATGATGTTATCTCAGCCAAAGTAAATGCGCACATCTCCTACAGTCACTAAGGAGCCAGTCACTGAAGTTATCTAGGAAAGAGTAGGGATGCAGTGGTCTTGTGCCCTACCATCCTCATCATCTGTGTACCTACCCTGTTGTCTACTACCAGTACAATGCCAGTTGTTCCACATCCTTTCCCATCCCCATCTGTCCATCTTTTGTTTAGCTTCCCTTCCCTTGGCAGCCCTTTCTATCATGTGATCACCCATCTTATCTGTCTTGTCTTTTTATTTTATTTTTTGTCAAAACCCTTATCTAATCCCTACTCATTTTATCTGCCCTTGATACCCTATATGCATTCTCTTATATTACAGAAAATAAGGGGTTATTCCCATCAAGAAATTGAAAATACACTCATCTCTCTCCTCCTACAGCACAGTTCTCTTTGGTCATCATACTGTGTTTCCCTTGTGTACTGTTTCTCCTTTTTCCAACTTTCATATCCACTCTCTTCCACACATACAAATGAAATAAACTGGTGATCATGAATGGACACATACAGAGCAAGACTATGTCTAGAGTTGTAGCTTGGATATCCAGCACCCATTTCTGTCACCTGATCTGCTGACTCTCAACTCCAAAAATGAGGAGCAAAAAAAAAAGGTCTACTTTATAATCCAGTGCTCCTTGCACAAGTAAGGTCCGTTACCCCTGATTTGAACCCCACAAGCAAGCAAGCAAGCCAGATCCATTCTTTTCTTCTCCCCCATTTCTGGATTTCTGCCCCTGTTTAAGTTGAGGAGGAAAAAAAGACCTTTTCTTTAAAATGTAACAAGCCACTTGCTATACCAGCACTAAAGCTTCAGCCCTGACAGAAAAAGGGTTCCTATTAGAACTCCGAATGCTTGAAATGTCGAATGTCATATGGTCGACACCATATGATCGACATTTCAAGAGTTCAAAGGTTAAACGTAACAGCGCCATTTGGTGCAAAACGGGAGAATTTTCCTTTTCTGCACTGAAGTGCAATCTCAGAGTTGGTATATTTAAGTAGGGGGTGTGGAGGGTGCAGCCCCCTTCGTGGGGGGTGCAGGGGAGCTTGCCCCCCTGCCTGCACTGTTAAGGTAAGTTTTTTTTTATTTTTTTGTTTTATTATATAGTCGAAATTTTAAACTTTGATCATATGTTGTCGAACATATGGGATTTAAAGTTTTGAAAGTTCGCATATATAATATAGACCCACAGAAAAAGTATTACCAGCATTCATAATGCCAGTACTGCACTAGACACGCACAGAGCACTGAAACCCTTAGACAAATCCAGTATTGGTATTCAAAAACTTAGCGTTGTACTTAGGATTGCACCTCAGGACATCTTGCTCCTTTTGACCCACCCTAGCTACACTTCTGAGAATATCTACTTGCCTGTTCTCTGTCAAGGAATGCACAGCATTTCTTATTAAAGTCTCATTATATTAAGTACAAGACTGTGCTTGTAGGTTAGCATCCAAAAATTACCTGCACACTTTTGAGCTCAATTTATAAACTTTTATCTGTGTACAGTTTGCTTGGATAATTCCTCATAGGCTGCACATATGTGAAAACCAGCACTGGTGGGTTATGTATACTGCATTACCTTATCAACAAAGCACCACTAATCATATATTTGCCTTGTGCACTTGTGCAGTATATGATCTTGAATGACACCGTACATTTAAAAGTTCTAAATTTTATTTTACTGTGTTTTATAATACCCTTTAACTGGAATTCAGTAAACTCTGTGTAGGCTTAGCTCTAAGCCTACATGGAGTTTACATGTGTGCAAAGTGATGGGCGGCAAACAGCAATGCTAATTACATATTCATGCTGTTCACCACGTTTAAATGTAAATAAGCATGATTTTATGGCTGGCAACAGTATTGCCAGGCAGGAATCCATGTACAGCAACATGGATAGCAATCCTGTTTACAGCAGAGCACTGCCAGTTACTGTGTTTGCGTGGAATGCCAAAATGATCACCAGAGCTTAATATATATAAATCTCCATAGTTTTCCATCTCTTAGTGCAAGAAATCTGGACAAAGCCCAACATAAGGTCGGGTGGCACTATGCCAGGGTAATCCTATGGCTAGGCTTGTAAGGGCACCAGGGCCATTAGCCTAGTACACACCTATGAACATATGAACCTATAATGGGGGGAAAATGACCGAGAAATAGGTACAGATTCTACATATTTGCACATTGAAAATGTGCTAAAATAACAAGAGGTTTGTGTTAAGACACATTTTCTGAAGGAGTGTAAACTTGAAACTCAAATGTATGTAATTATTTAGTGATGTCAGTCCTGAGATCATCCCAGTGATATGGCAGGAAGCTACAAATTTTATAAGGAAAAGACCAAAAGATATAAGACAAAAGTCTGGACATACTGCAGAAATCTGGACAGTGGCGAGTTATATTATGCATATGGTCCAAATACAGTGCAGGACAATGTATACAGTGCAAAGTATTGTGAAATCCTTTTCCTGGCATTATGTACTGATGTTGAGTAAATGATCTGTAAGGGTACATGGACTGCCATGTAAAATAAACAATCAAGGGAAGTGTGTGTATTTAATACACACACACAGATGAATTGTAAGAATGAACACAAGGAAAGCGGACAGGTGAAACAACCTAATGTACAGCAGATGAGGGCATGTCAATGGAAGACATGGTAGCAGCAGCACCAATCAGATATCAACAGGGTACAGTAGGGACTACACAGTGAAAATGTGTATTATGTGACTGTCACACAAGGTGACATAACAATGGGGAAGATGTCTGTGTGAAATAAGCATTCTTACATGAACAATGCAGAGGATATCTATCAGGAATGTTATATACAATTGGGGTAGAGTGCATATTGTGAAGCTGTGCAAACTGAGTTGCCTGAATATGAGTGTAATCTCAGCAGAGGTCTCCAGCAAGTGGGACACAGGTAGGAGCTCATGGACATTAAAAAAAGCATGCACAATCATGAACAATATCAAAATAAAGCTAGCAGTAATCCCATGTCTCGGACATAACATATGTGATTTAGAGTGATCAGAGAGGGTTATGTACAAACACATTTATGCAACTATTATGACATGTCTGCACTTTATAAAGGTAATTATGCACACTATCCTGACACTGTAACATCTGCTGTAGGTGTTAGGAGGGACACTGCTATACCTGTATGTGACATTCTGATCAATACAGGCTAGTTGACTGATGTGCATTGCATATATATTATATATATATATATATATATATATATCTATATATATATATATATATATATATATATATATATATATATATATATATAGATATATATACACATGCACACACACACACACACACACACACACACACACACACACACACACACACACACACACACACACACACACACACACAAACACACACAGACACACAGTATATATATATATATATATATATATATATATATATATATATATATATATGTATAGCACAATCCACACTATCACAAATGTTACCCATGCCATTAATGTTGTAAAACAGCTATGTATGTATGTATTGTGCGCATCGCCGGAACTGGTATCACAAATTCATGTGGTGTAACAACTTGACGGGGTTTCTGCAGCATCAGACAGTAATGTTTATACCACAAAAAGAATACCTAGGTATGACCATTAAGGTTTGTGAGAGGTCACTGTGGCAAAGGTGATACACTTCAATTATAAATCACTGGAAGATGTGTAGTGAGGTACATGAAAAAGGGTGCATTGTACTCAGTTATTGGTGTGATGAAGGCTGTGGAGTATGGAGGTATTAAGGAATGTGACATGGAGGCCCTTCACATACTCAGTAGTTCTGTTACCTACAAGTGAGTAGTCAGCACTGTGACCACATACTGGTGGATGTTCCACATACTATCCAGGAATACAGGTCACACACTTATTGGTCTGATTATAAGGTGTTTTATCTACATTATACTCATGTGTGTTTGTTTCCCTAATGTAACAAATCCCCCCATCCTTTTGAATCATTGCAGGTGTTGTCATAGCTGTGAGAGCAATATTTGGTGTGTGTGTGTTGATTATTTCTATATTATAGTAATATTACAGTTAAAGTCAATGATTCCCCACAATCTGCAGTCCTTCAGACAGCTGTTTGCACACAGGATGTGTATGTCATTTGTAATGCCTGTGACTTAAATAATGCACAGGAATGGGCCTAGCAGACAGCTCTCATGTACAGACCTGATCACTGGACCCAAGATATAGCTCACTTCACACATTTCAACATGTTTAGATGCCATGTATGTGATCCACTGGTCTCCCCATTTGGTAAAATAATTCTTTATGGCCACATCTGACAATGGTGAGTGAATACCACATTGTGGATTTGTGTCAAATGCCTTGGGCTTGTCAAGCTCAAAAGGATGATAGTGTTGTAATCATGCATGACCTAGACTTCTTTGAGGACATCTAACAGATGTAACAGACATGGTGTAGTATAAACAACTCACCCAGGTCTGTTTCACACAGCCTGGATATTACTAGTGTCCATTTAATAACAGGTCCATGATGACATGTTGGTCTACCTCACAGATGAGGAGAGTCAGGATGTGTCTATATATATGCATGTATCAGTTGTTGTCCTCCCCAACTCACATGGATGCATGTTAATATACACCCTTCTACAGGAACATAGTCCATGTGGAGGGTGTGTTGAAGTTTGTATTCAGCTGTGTCAGGAAGGTGTATGTGCTGAGTCACGTGAAGCATGACCTGTGGTGTTGTCACAGCCCATTGATTCTGTGTGTTACACCTGCATAAAGGTAAGACAGTGCATACTGGCTATCCTGGCCTAGGGATTGGAAACAATCCCCCACACATCCACAAATCAGATATAGCTGATGACATCAGCAGTGCCTGCTGAGGAGATTATGGTAATAACAGTGTCCCGCATGCTGGTGTAAAAGGCTCTCTGTCATGTCAAGCAAGTGCACAAACACACACGCGCACACACACACACACACACACACACACACGCACACACACACACACACACACACACACACACACACACACACACACACACACACACACACACACACACACACACACACACACACACACACACACACACACACACACACACACCAGTTGACTGCAGTGAGAACAGAACCCCTAAGCAATATCACATGATGGAAAGCAAAAATTGCAACAATGTATTCTTTTTGACATTTGCAATTTTACAGACGCCCTGTCTGCAGGTGTTCTGCAGGTATTCTCTTTGCTTTCTGTGTGGGCCACTAGTCTAGTTTGCAAACTGCTAAGCATTGCACAAATAAGACAACCACAGCCAAACCGGACATTCATTTTCTCCATTTCCCTTGTTTGTGCTAAGCCGCAGACCACGCAAACAATAGCCAAAATAAATAAATAAATAAAATAAAAGGGAAAGGTAGTTGAAATGATGAAAACCAATCTATGATATAAACAATACAAAATGTCAGTACACATGATATATTTCTACATAGGTCTTGATTGAACTCTCACTCCAATGAACCTTCAGAACACTGTAAGGGTGCCTTATCCCTCTTTGCCACACAAACAGCTTTGCAGTAGGGAACTGAAATCATTTTATATACAACCAACTGCAACATCATCCACAGTACTACTAATAAACCAAATAACAGTAATTTGCACACATATACATTTTGGATGTAGTACACTGAGTGATCACATAACCATTTATGACTATTGCTTGCAGAAATGCAGCTCTGTTTTACCTCTCTGTGTTTGATGTTCATCATTTATCTGACCAGTAATCTGATACATACAGTCTGTAAGGCATTCTATATCTTTGTCCTTAGAATGTGCGAAGATATTAAATGGCAATAATATACAGTTGTCAATAAATGAATGGGAGGTTGGATGTTAATGAACAGAACCTGTAAATTGTGTCCTGATTACTTACATTATTTATCAAACTTGATAAAAGTACTTATGTACACTATGTAAGTCTAACCTGACATACCCATTGGAGGTAGAGTAGTCTGCATTGCTTTTGTGTTTTCCTTTTTCCTACCATTAATCATTCACAGTTGCAATCCATTGGGAATAAACACTGAGGGAGTGCCTGCACTATGTTTACATCTGATACATGGAGCCAAAGGTTTGGGTTTTGGCAGTTCTAATGAGTTCACACCTCATTTGCTTCCTCACCATGCTAACAGAATTGAATCTACACCTTAAAAAGCCAACTGTGTAGCTAGGGAACCTGAAGGTGAGGAGACTTGTTTATGTGGAGAACACAGAAGAGGCTATAACTTTGGGATATACCTGCACAGAAGACTACTGAACTTGAAAAGATATGCTTGCATTTTTCAGCTATATACTGCAGATGTTGAAAAGTCATTTAATTTTTTTTCATATTTATATAAATGTAGTATTTAGCTAATGCTACTGTTATCTGTATGAATTACTTAGAAGTCTACTGATGGCATGGGCAGGTTTATCAGGGAATTTCACAGGTATCCATAATTAGCAATAGCTTAAAATTGAATGTTATGTATTAAATCTGTACATGTTTCAGGGACAGTTAATCTGATAGCACGTTTAGCATTTCACTGATGGTTTGTTACCAAAATGTATAATTTGCCTGCTCTTTTGGGGTTGGGGTGCAAAGCTACATTTCTATTTTGGCAGAAACAAGGGTATGTTGCTATTGTTGCTCTCCCTTGTTTTGCATGCAGCCTTGTTTTGTGTGTGAATGTAATGTGTTATAACCACACAATTCTTGTTGTTCATATTTCAAATATCTAGATTGTTTTATATTTCTCCATTGGGTAATACTGAAATGCTACATTTTCTGCTTTATCTGGGAACAGGTATTTTTTAGTTATGTGATACTTATGTGTATTATCCTTGTGTTGTATTTTAGGATACCTAGGCCTATGGCACCGAAGAGTCTCAATACCAGAAAACCACCTAGTGACCTTGGGAATCAGGTTATTGTGGAAGCTCGTAAGTGACATAGTGCCTTTCTGCTTGAAAAGGGATATGGAGATATGTCAAGCAGAATGCAAATTTCGCAGAGTATAGTTGCAGATGTGAATGCAGTAGGCAGACATATGATCAGGTGTGCCATAGGGCCACTGACATGATCTCATCTGCATGAAGAAAAGCAGATGCAGTGGCTTGTGACCAGATGGGTACCAGGGGGACTGCTACAGAGCCACCACTAACAGCAAATGAAGAGTTCCTATGAGCTTTCAGGAACCCAGACAGCTCTAAGGAAAGTGCAGAACAGCATGTCCTTGTCATTTGTGCTACTGTTTCAGGAACAGCAAGTATGTCCCAGGAGGAGCTTCCAGGTAGGATTATGTATCTGAATTGTTAAATACTGTTGTGTAGCAACATATTTACATCAATAATTTAGGTCTGTTTAACAAGAAATTGTTTGGGGATAGGATTGTAGATTTTTACAGTTAATGACACATTCTGATTGATTATATATGGGGCTTAGGTTGGACTTATCATCCAAGTTCTTGTTGAAAGTATAGCTAATGGACATATAAAGGGCAAAAAGTTGTACCCCCACTGTGTTACTGGTAACTGTGATGATGGTGTCCTTACCTTTTGCTTAACTTCTTCCAGGACCATCTAGCATAGGGTGCAGGCTATCATCGGCACATGATAAGCCAAACATTTTTATGACAGTACTGATGAGCGGTTCAAAGAAATATTTAGTGTGTGATGTTGATGTCAGGAGTATTGTGTGTATTGCTGTACTGTCTATACTAGTGGCATCACTGTTAGTTTGTTAGCATATATTGGACTATAGTAGTGTAAGTATTATTTTTTGTGTGATTGTTTTGTATTATCACAGGTGTTCCTGACAGTGGAAGTGTGGGACTTCTACCACCTGATTTTAGAGTATTAGCAGACTCTGATGATGATGGTGACCAAACAGAGGCACAGTCAGTGGGTACAGAGGTTGAATCTGACATTGAGATTGACATACAGTCATATGCTGTAATTCCATGGAACATAGCAGGTAGGCCTACACCTACCCATTCCAGTGAGTCCTCAGATACTGGACAGGTGGTGGGTGAGACAATCAATCAGGGAACTGTGGTTACTATAGCTTCTGTGCCTGTTGACTCTGGCCATAACAAAGGTGTGGGTGAGGTGCCATGCATGAGAGTTGTTACGGTTGCTCAGAGGATGCCTGATGTTCATCATCCACCTGATCCAGGTGTCTCTTCCTGTGCCACTCAGTATGTCTTTAGGGCCATTGTGGAGGCACAGGCACATTCCCATAGGTCCTCTAGAGAAATTTTTAGGGTTGTAGATGTGGCACAGGCTGACATGCATGACTGCCTCAACTGTGCTGTTGATTCACTGGATTAGATGAATGACATATTGGAATGGGCAGAGTCTGTGATAGAACATCTGCTGGGAGGGGGAGAGCATCCTTGTGGGTGTAGGTCAGGCAAATCATCTGCTGTTAGCCAATGTGGCCATGCCCATTTAAGCTTCCATACTGGGACTACTTCCACTGCTCCATCAATGGTTGAGCTATACACACCCAGACATGGCAGGCCATGGGTTGTGGTCCTGGGCATCCTTGTGAGAGGTACTCATCCAGCAGACATCAGTCACATTTAGGTAGCAGCAGTGCATCTGACAATGGACGTGGACATTGGGTACAATAGTGATGAACTGCCACCTCTACCATGCACAGCTCACATCTGTTTGACATACCAAAATGCAAAGCTAGCACAGAGCTTGGTTGTGTTCATGGATTCACTCACACACCAATTTCACCTGAAGGACCCATACAGACACACACACACAGTAGTTACACAATTCAGCTGTGAAGCTAAAAACTCATTTTGTCTAACTGTCCATTTGTTACTTTATCCAAATGTCTGCCTGTTTCTTTTTCTTAATCACACACTTACCAACTTTTTGTTTCAACCTAAGCCTCGCCCCTCCACAACCACACACATAACACCCTGGGCAAGTGATGATAACTGTGCTATATCCCTGTTTGCTATCATTTGGATTCAGGGATACATAAGGTTTGTGTCTGAGGTTCAGGGTGCATAGCTGCCTTAGTGCTTACTATATCTGCATTTGTGATATTGAATTGTTAATTGTACCTTTGACGTATATTGATCTTAGAATGTTAGACAGTTGATAGCATCACACTTTTTTGCATCAGTATTGTAATGCACTTTTGAGGGTTGTAAAGTCTGAAATCAAAATATGTCTCATTACTTTCTAACTTCTCTCTCTCTCTTTAATGATTTTCCAGTACAAACATATGGTACTAAACTGAGAGCATGCAGTGACTATCAGTATTTTTGAGAGGTATGACTGTGTGGATCTTTGATGCCTGGGCCCTACTACTTAATAATGGACACATATATGTCAAATAAGTCTCTACAAATTGCCCGCCTTTTACTTGTTTACATTACCAAGTAACAACAGGCAAGGATATGCCAGTCATTCAAATTATTACACAATACAATCCAGGTTCAACTGTTACTTTGTAGATTCAGCAGTTGCAACAGTTTTAGTTCAGGGCTGTATATGTTTGATGCTAGCAGAACACAGCCATTACATGGGTTAGTAAAGATTGTAAGCATTGGCTGTGTGACAAAGGGAAATACTGCTAGCCCAGCTATCTGGATTTTTTTTAAATAATTATGTCATTTAAGAATGCTGATTAAATGAAAAGTAAGCATCCGCAGAAACTCCACCACACAAAGGATTTATTAAAACTTGAGCGCTTTCGTCTGCACAATGTCCTCAGAATGTTAAAACAAAGCACACAGTTAGCTAATAAACATTATAAAGACCTGCCCCCTCCAATTAACTATTATAACATACTTAAAGCTGCACATAGTACAAAATCACAATTAAAAAATAATAAAACCTAACTTCAATAATGAATAATCAATAAAAACATTATATTTTAAACTGCTAACATGGATTGAAATTTTAAATAGCTGGCAATAGAAATAGCATAATTGAGCCCCAGTTTACGCCCGGCATTACATCTAAGCTGCCATTTAAGTTCTAAATACTCTAATAAAAGGTCACAAGGTTCACCCCTAGTATCATTTTCCAAACTGTCTATGACTATAAATTTAAATGAATGTTTTGGACAATTTTTAAGATGTTTAAAAAGAGCATTATGTTCATCCTTTTACTGATGTCATAACCATGCCAATGGGTCTTTATAATGTTTATTAGCTGACTGTGTGTTTTGTTTTAACATTCTGAGGAAGTCCAGACATTGTGTAGATGAAAGCGCTCAAGTGTTATTAAATCCTTTGTGTGTTGGAGATCCTGTGGATGCTTTCCTTTCATTTCATCACTTTTTAGTTGTTGGTTTTTGTGTACTCATTTAAGAATACTAATATGATTTATATAGAAGTGTGACAGAAAGAGATACTACCAGCCCAGCTATCTGGAATTTTGTAAGTGGTTATATGTCATTTGTCAATGCCAACATGCTTCATGTAATATGCATGTGCTACAACTGTGTTAGAACTATATGTTATGTACTGAGCTAAAATGTAACCACAGCATACCCTGCTGGCTTAGAAAAGAAATGTATATAAACTATTGTACTTGTGTAAATGTATATGTTTTAACAGTGGAACCTAGAATATAGAGGGTTAACTTGAAAATGTCAAGAAAATAGTTGAAATTAAATTGTTTTACAATTCTGCTATAAAAGTCATCTTTCAATTTCAGTCAACAGGAGGCAGAATTTCTACACTAAGGGCTCTTCGTGTTGTTTTGTAAGTGCTTTATTATTTTATGTCTTCTAGCAGTTGGAAACATCTGAAGGCTATATATTTTCAGAGAGATGTTAAATGTGGGTAGTTTCTGACAATGAGGGTTTACCTTGGGAACTAAAGTCAGGTGAGAAAAAGTGATGACATCCAAGCTAACCCAGCAGTAATATTTGATATTAATTTAAGAACTCTCTGAGAGAGAAACAGGGCATTTTATATATTTGCCATTGACCTAACAAGAACATCCACTCTCACCACTATTGCACTTGCCTTGCTGCAAGTAAGTTTCTAGGACATAGTAACTCTTTTAGATTCAGATAGGAATATAGTAAAGTATAGCTTAGATGTTTTCTTTATTTATTTGAAACTGTCCTGCAATCTTGTTTTAATTATTTCATGTGATTTTGAACTCTTATGCAACTGATTACTTACTGATTATTGCCTTGTTCTTTTATTATTTATTATTAAATATATTTAAATCTATCTTTGTGGCTGATATCTGTGAGACATATTTACGGTCATAGAGTACGTGCGTATTTATTTGGTGGCACTGTACAGGCCAGTCCTAAATAGCCTGGCTCTTGGTCAGACTACCATTTGGATTAATAATAACATTACACAGTAGGATTGGACACCCTTTGGTAAGGGCCTTAAAGTAGCTGATAAAGAGTGGCTGATGGCAGTCAGAACTAGTTTATAGTCTGGGCAGAAGGGGGCATAGCTATTAAACCTGTGCCAGCCTTTCCCAGGAGAGTGTGTGTGTGTGTGTGTGTGTGTGTGTGTGTGTGTGTGTGTGTGTGTGTGTGTGTGTGTGTGTGCATGTGTGTGTTCAAATCTCAAAAAGTGTGTGTGTCAGCTACTTAGGCAGAGACACGAAGCACTGGTTGGACAGAGAGGGTACTGGAGATCTTGGTTTGGCCACTTAGCTGAGTTCTCAACCCTATAGTTGTTCCAGTGGGGAGTCTTATTGGGGATCTGGAGAAAGAGGGAGAAACCATCCCCAGCCTGACTGTGATCTCTGTGTGGTCTTAAGGGAAATTCCACTTTACTGTGTGTGTACTTGTCATCCTTCCAGGGTGTACATCCCCCACTTTTGCCAGTGTTGAGGATTGAGTCTCCTTGATTACTGGGCCAGTGCAGAGCCATCACAGCCTGGCATCAATATTACTATAATGTACGTGCATAGGAGGAGAGCTTTAAGCCCTCAAGTGCTGTGTGAGTGTGCTAAATCTTGTCTCATAGCCAATATGAGGGCATATTGAGCACACCTATATCTGCTTAGACCCACGGCAGCTGCCGATTCCCCCTCTGACTCCTCTCCTGAGTGTGGCTGTGATGACCTTACCATTGGTGGTGGGATGTGTGCCCCTTCCCCTTGTTGATCCTGCTGAAGCTGTTTTCACAGAATAATGTCATGTAGCATGGCACATACAGTGAGTATTTCACTGCAGGTACATGCATTGCCCTGCAGGGCTCCCCCAGATGTATCGGGTCTATATTAGAACACCAAACTTTCAAAATTTTGAGTGTTCTAATATCAAACCCTATTAATCAAAAAATTTAAAACATTGAACATACAGAACAGAAATTTTTTTCCTAGGGAAAAAATTTGCTGTTCCAAAACACATACACACAACACATGCACACCAAACAAACAGCAATCCACACACATACACCTAAACACTTACACCTAACCCTACACTAAACTATACATACACCACTAACTATCCACTTACCTTAACCCAAACCCTAATGCTAAGGTCTGTCACTATCGCACAGTCACCTCACCCATGCCCTAAACCCTCACGTCCACACAATCGCACACTTACCTGACCCGCACCCTAACCCTAGCTCACCTAACCCACCCTAACCCTCACGTCCACACAATCACACACTTACCTGAACCTGACCCGTAACTTTCCACCACAGTGCTGAAAATACCAAAGCAATAGAAATGGACAACCGGATTCTTTCCCTAGGAAAAAAATTGGTTTTCTGTTTCTTCGATATCTTCAGTGTTCGCTGAAAATGGGTCGATATTAGAACACTTGAAATTTTGAACATTCGGTGTTCGAATATAGACCCGATGTATCTAGGCATTAGTACCCAAACTTCAGCAGCTCAAACACATGCTCTATGATATTTCTGGTTTGAGCATGTACCCCATTATGGCATTCTTCAGCAGGTGTGTGTGCATTCCTGATGGTCATCATTAGCAATAGTTCCAGTGCATAACCTGCACCCCCCAGTAAATGACCCTGTGGGATATCCCCCTAGTGAACATCAGATACAGTTGGGAGGTGTGCCAGATATGTGAGTGGCACTAACTGCCTGGGTTGCCAACACACATGTTCAAGATGATTCCCTTGGCATTACACATGACTTGGCATTTAATAGACTGGAAGCCCTTTCTATTTATGTAGAGCCTTTCCTGTTCCCTGGGTGGTGCCTTAATTTTTACATGTGTGCAATCTGTGGCACCCAGTACTTCAGGCTAGTGTGCTACAGGGTAGAACTCTTGCATATCTTTGACCCTGTCCTCAGGAGTATGGGGAAAATATATGTGGTCACTGGCATGCTGCAGCATAGCTTTCAAGAACTGATGGAGGATCCTGGATGCTGATGCCTGTGACACCCCCAGCATGTCCCCTGTTTGTCTCTGAAATGTACCTATAGCTAAACTTCTAAGTGCTACACATACCTTTGTCTCCACTGGCGTTCCCCTCAGTTTGCCCTGGCTCTGAGTTGATGACAGGTTGCAGAATTCTTGTAGTGTGTGTCTATCCACCCTGTAGTGATCTACAATTTCTACATCATGTAGATTGTGATAAGTTAACAGGGGTCTAAAAAAAAACTCTTCTCCTTCTTAGCTGTGGTCTATTAGCAGTATAGATTTCAGCCTGTTCCACACACACATGAATTAAAGCAACAGCAGCCCCAAACATTGTTTCTTTGCAGACTCCTTTCCATGGCTGTGTTCCAGTAGGTTTTGGAATTCACAAGAAAAACCAGCACTGAGTCTACATGGTTGCTTTATAGCTTGTTGAATAGCTCCTCCTTCTTGGATTGGTTGATTATCATGCAATTCAGCTGCTTATGCTGAAATTAGCATGCCACAATGTTTGCCTTCCTTGTGTGGCCCTACGTGCTTCTATGCACTATGTAGTGCCACTTACTGAATCTAAAACAGTTTGCTACCATGAGGCACACATGGTGGAAATAGAGCATGAAGGCTTTATTAAATCTGACCATTCATGTTTTATTGTCATGTGGATATATTTTAAAATCTGTGTATTACTTTCTTGTGGCTGTGATACTCAATGTACCATCATTTTTAATGATTCCTATATGACTAATTGTACATTACACTTTGCCACTGTGCCTGAGCTGTGTCTGAAAAGTGTCCAAGGAACAGTCCACCCACCTCAATATCAAAAGTTTAAATAAATAAATAAATGAAAATGTTGCTTGCTATTTTAGTCTGCATGGGGCAATTGAAATGGTTTAGTGTGTCTACATTTTTAATTATGAAAAAATCCTAATGGAGTGTGATATTTCTTCACGCATTTGCTGTAATGTCTTTTGAACATATTATTACACTCAGCATTCCACTTCTCTTAGATTCTTTCATTTATATACTAACAGTTAATCTATTTGTGGTGGTGTGAGAACTTTGTAAGACTAACCCCCAGATTCAGCAGGCCTTGCATGGCATGCAGAAATAGTGCAAGAGCTCCTGGAGACAATATGGCCGCCGTGCGATCCCAGAATAAGCTGCAGGGATGTGCACGAGCACTCCTGCACTATTCCTGCAGGAACACAGCTCCTGTATGCAAATTACCCCATTTGCTGGTGAAAAGCATGCAAATGAGGTGAATTTTCCATCCAGGAATCTGTCAGACGGCCGTGAAGGACTGGTGTAGTGTGCAGAAATGTACTCGGTTAGTAATCAAGTACATTTCTGCAAACTACAAAACAGAGCCATGACAGCTCCAAATAAGTATGTATATTATGTGGAAACCATGCCAATGGCCAAATATATGGCCATTGGTATGAAAAACAGTTGCAAAAATAAAGAAAATAACTTTTTTTTTAGCCAATTTCAGCTGTTTAAGCGTAGGGCAGCGGCTCACAAATGGGATTGGCCCAAAAATATAAAACACAACCTGAAATAAGCATTCTAACCAAAATCAATATTTTGCCATTATACTCAATGGCAGGTAGAAGACAACATGGCCAGTGAACAGTGGTTGCTAAGGGGGAAGGCTCAGTGTGGGACCTGTAACTAAGAATTAGCAGGCAATCCTTTGCAAATGAGGGGAATGATACTGAATCCCAGATTTCCCCTCAATCCTAGCCAGCACCCAACAGTGTAAATGCAGGAATAGAATGGTTCAAGCCTAAAAGTTAGCTGACATCATGGGGGGGGGGGGTGTCAGGCAAACTTTAAGCATATTGGAGCCATGTGGCTCGGGTTTGACCTTAGCCTAGCAGAGCTAAGCAGGGGGGTGCGTCTGAAGCTACCTAGCACTCTTTACATTGTCTAAGCGGGTGTGCATGCCACACACCATGTTTTAAGTGGGAAAAAAATGTAAGCTAGGAAATAGCAGCTCTGTGCACATTTGAGCATTGTGTTTGCACGGCACACCCCCGGGCTTAAACAAGAAGGCAATGGGAAGGAAAAATAACAGTAGGAAGGCAATCTAGGAGAACTAGCATAGCTGGCAAGTGAAATTTATCAGAATCAGCCAATTACACAGGCAGCAGCCCAGCCCAGCCCAGAACACTACTATAAACTATGCAAACACCTCTCCCTCTGGTTTTTCCCACATACTCTACACCACTGGTGTATACAAGTGGGGAAATTGTAACAAACAAAAATAACAAAATAACAGGGGCTGCAGCACCTATCATACATCAACATGTGGAAGAGGCTGAGGGTGGTGAGGATGAGAATGCTGTTAGCCAACCCACAGTGAGGAGACGGAGAAGAGTGTACAGACCCAGGGGAACCTACAAAGGGCTACATAAGCTGAAAATAGTGGAGCACTATATGGCAGACAGGGACCTTCTACAAAAGATTGTTGAGCTGTGCCGGCCACGACTGACACACACAGTACTAACAGAGGTGAACCCATCCCAGTGGATACCAAGGTATCCATAGGCCTAATAATACTAGCCACAGGTACCTTCCAAAGGCCAACTGGGGATATCATGGGGATCTCACAGGCATCAGCATCCAGGGTACTCCAAAAGTTCATGGATGCCATGTCAGCACAAGCCAGTGAGCACGTATATTTTACCGGCACCTGTGAGGCGTTGGCCAGCAATATGCATCTCTTCCACCAAATAGCAGAATACCCTGAGGTAGTGGGTGCTATAGACTGCATGCACATACACATCAAAGCACCACTCGGTGAGCAGAGCAGGGTCTACATCAACCGCAAGGGCTTCCCCTCCATCAACTGCCAAGTCATGTGTGATGCCCAGGGCATTATAATGAACGTGTTTGCTGGTTGCCCTGGAAGTTTTCACGACTCCCACATCTGGCATCTGATGCAGCTCTACCAGAGATTTGCCAATGGGGACATCCGTTAAGGTCACCTAGTGGGGGATGCTGGCTACGCACTGGAGCCGTGGCTGATGACACCCATCAGAAATGCACACACCCGAACAAGAACTCCATAATGAAGCACATGCACAGACCAGAATTATAATAGAGCATGTGTTTGGGATACTCAAGTCATGGTTCCATGCCTGGACAAATCCAGTGGAGCCGTGCCATACTCATCAGCTGCATGTACTCAAATTGTCATCGTATGTGCCATGCTACACAATATGATCCTGCGGAAACAGCTGCAGCAGGAACAGCATGTGGCATGGCCACACAGCCCCCCACCATTGCCAAGGCCTGCACAGGCACAGAGTGACTTGGAGGAGGAACAACCTGAGCCTGCCCCAGTAAGCAGAAGGAGACGTGCCCAGTATGCCCTGGCCTTAGCAAAGAGGCAACTCATAGCACATACACTGACACAGTAGGGACCCAGGGAATTACACCTCTCTCTGACTTGCACATACAGTAAAAGGGATGTGAAACATGACACTACCTGAGCTCAACCATGTATAAGGAGTGTACTATGTGCATCCGACATAGGCAGCCCTCCAGCACCATCCTGAATACTGGCACAGCCACAAGGTAAGTCATCCTTCCTACCAATTGCCGAATGGAGTAGTATGTTTTGCTACTTGTATCTATGGTATGGATGTGAAAATGCAAGGGAAAAGGGTGGCTGAATGGGATGCCAGCAGATAGTAGACACCTATAGTGGCAGCATGAGATCTGTAACAAATGCTGGTGTCACCATAGTAGCCAGTACTACACATGGTGACAAAACCCACTGCAGGAAATGTGCTGGGCCACATGTGTGTCCATCTGTCACACACATGCCAGTCAGGGAGGTTCAAATACCCAACAACAGTCTTAACCAGCAGGACAGGTGTAGACAAGCACAAACAAAGTCTGTGCTAAGGCCTCTGATTTATGGCTATGGGTAACCCCCCCCAGGCTTACACAGACAGACTACAACAGGCCAGGCAGTGGGATGTTTGTTCTGAAGGGTAAGACGTCAGAAACTGAAATGTAGGTCAATCAAACCTAAGACCTGTAGTACACTGATATGCCTCTAGTCAGCATGATATGTTAGAATACAGAATGAATTGGAGTACCTGCCATACCAGAACAGTGATAGCAAATGTGTACAAGTGTCAGGTGTGCCCCCCCAAATCCTATGTAGAAATGTAGTAACAGTCTGGTGTGCTCCCCCAATCTGATGTAGACACATAGTAACAGTCAGGTGTGTCACTCCAATCCTATGTAGAAATGTAGTAACAGTCAGGTGTGCCCCCACATTCCTATGTAGACAAGTAGTAACACACAGGTGTGCCCCCCCAATCATATGTAGAAATGTAGTAACATGTATGTGTAGGTATAATAACACAGGAGCACAGATTAACTGAGCTGGCCCAGGTAGCAGGATAGATTGTAGTATGTGTATAATATGCAGGTCTGCATGTGTTAGGTTGGTGTGTGTTATATATTGTGTAAGAGTGGTTAGTATGTATGCATGGTGAGGTTTGCCGTGGTGGCCATTGCCCAGTATTGCCAATGACAGGGCCAAGTCCTCACAACTGCAGTGCCAAACACAATGCTTCCCAGTATAACGCATTCTAGCAGTAAGCCATTGTAAATGTTTGGAAGTAATATGTGTCACCATCTGAAAGATGGACATGGCATGACTGTCAGCCCAGATATACAAGCAGTACACAGGGGAAAGTACCCCAGCCAGACAGTGTATAATACGTAACTGTCAGATGGACACACCCTTGGAATTGTACATACAGGTTTGCAGCACATTATCTGGGCTTGTAGTAGGGAATACCAATGTCATCTGGCCAAACACTGACAGACCACAAAGGTCATAGGAATGATGTATTGAGAAACAACTGATGTCCCTGCACAAGCCAGCATAAGTGGAATGTCCCATACATATCTGTGAGTCAGATGCAAGTAGTGTCCATAGCACACATGTACCCAGCTCACCAAACCACCACCCACAGGTACCTCTCTGGTCATATCCCTGCTGTTGGGAATGAGTGCAATATGACCCCCACCTATGTATGGCAATAGCGAAAGAATGCAGCATGCAGAGTAGGTGTCCCATGCAGGTGTGTCCCTAGCTGTAAGCAGCACGCTACCAGCATCCATACCACTTGGATCAATACTGACAGAACGTATTGGTGTAGCACACTTACCCTGTCACCCCAGGGGAATATACTGTATTGCAGTCTGGGACTGTAGAACTGACAGAATGCAATGGGGTGCTACAGCTGGCCTGCATCATTATCAAATTGCCTACAGTCCCCTGTCAAAGGCCTGTGATCACCCATACTGCCAATGTACGTAATGTCATGGACTCCCAAATAACAACATAACACAGTCCACAGAACCCATATGTAAAGCCATGTGGACAAATCAGAGAAACATGTCCACCATGTCCTACTGGATGAACTGTAGACCAACACCAATTTACTGCTGATAACTATAGGAAAAATATCAGAGAATGATCGCATAATGTATGGAAGAGGATAGAATAATAGAGGGGGAAAGGGAGCATGGGTGGTATGGAGTGTGTGAAGTCCAAAACTCAGCCGTGTGCACATACTATCCCTGGCTGCAAACACAAGAATGGGTGGCTACAAACCTGCTCGTAAACCACAGTGTGTAGGGGTAATGTCCAGAATTATGACCCCTGCCTCTGGGTAACCTGTGTGAATCTGTATAGCTGTGAGGTACTGCCACAGCAAGATAAGGCCATACTGTCACACTGATGGATGTATGGGATCCTCTGCCACCACTGTATCTAGGTGCTGAACTAGTTACACAGACCCAACAGCAAGTGTCTGTAGCTCCCCCTCCAAAATGGCATGAGTGTGCAAGAATATGTAGGCGTTGACCACAATACTGGACACAGCTGCAGTCACCCTGTGTTTCCCAGGACATCACTGCAAGAAAATATGTCTACTTGACCGCACTTGATGACATAAAACATCACAGTGTATAACAGTACACATGTCTGAATATCTCTGCTAACACCAGGACCATGTAGCAGAAGCAGCACAGACACAACTACCTACAGTAACCCACTATCCTTTGCCCAATTTTACCACATATTGCCAACTGATCTACAGATATCCTGCAGAAACAGTTTGCTAGCTGTAGGTGTAGAACACAAAAGTCTGCACTGGATTACAATCTACCTGGAATGGATTCACACATCCAATAGAGAAGGTCATACTGGGCATACTCCCACACTAACAGAAATGAAGCCCATATCTGGCAATGAAAGTGGACCATACATATCTGACAGTCGTAGATGTTAATGCATATACTCCTCAGTATGCACCAGTCATGCTTTGCACACACATTGGATAGGAATTCACAAATATATCCAAGGACAACACACTATAATATGCCAAAAGTGTACATTCATAGATGTGTGGAAGAGTGATAGTGACAAAAAGCCATCCATCATGAGGCCTGTCCCACCCCGCACACAGCCAGTTGGCTAAAACCACATGATGTGTAAATGTCAATCACCATAGACATTTGCCTCTGGAATCCCTCAGCATTATAGAGTCTGTGGTACTAGTGCTAACTGTGCAACATGACTGTACAAGTCAGTAGTCATCTAGCAGTTGTATACATGTACCTGTAGAATATAAACCTGTGTGAGCCTGAGTGTGGTGCATCTGCCTCTAGATGAATGGGTTATGGCCCATGCACACACACTCCCACCCCATTGCCCTACTATGGCAAGCCTGCTGAAGTCTTCACCTTGAAGTACACATTTGGGGATACAGCAGCCCATTAATCTCCATGGCGCATCCTATAACTGTGTAATGTTGTAGTGTGATATATTAGTTAGGTAGGACTTCAAATCCCAGACGTGGCAACTGTGTGTGTGTGTTTGTTTGTGTAGGGATTAATGCTTTTTAGGCTAGTCATACTCACTACAATTTCAAATGCCCTACTTTGGCAAGCAGGCTGATGTCATTCACTTTGAAATACACCTTTGGGGAAGTAGTAGCCCAGTAATCTCTGTGGCACATCCTATAACTGCATAATGCTGTACTATGGTAAACTAGTTAGATAGGGGTTCTATTCCCAGACATGATAAGTGTAGATTTGTTTGCATGTGTGTTAGTTTGTCTGTATAGAGAACAATGCTTTTGAGGCCATTCACAGTCACTACAACCTCCAGTGCCCTTCTTTGGCAAGCCTGCTGATGTCATTCACTTTAAAATACTTCTTAGGGGAAAGAGTAGCCCAGTAATCTACATGGAGCATCTTATAACTGTGTAATGCTGTAGTGTGGTAAACTAGTTAGATAGGAGTTCTATTCCCAGACATGACAAGTGTGGATTTGTCTGTGTATGGAGCAATGCTTTTGAGCCTATTCACAGTCACTACAACCTCCAGTGCCCTTCTTTGGCAAGCCTGCTGATGTCATTCACTTTGAAATACATGTTTGGGGCAAAAATAGCCCAGTAATCACCATGGCGCATCCTATAACTGCATAATGATGTAGTGTAATAACCTAGTTAGGTAGGAGTTCTATTGTAAGTGTGGATGTTTGTGTTAGTTTGCCTGTGTAGGGAGCAATGTTTTTGAGACCATTCACAGTCACTACAGCCTCTAGTGTCCTTCTTTGGCAAGCCTGCTGATCTCATTCACTTTGCAATACACCTGTGGAGAAAGAGTAGCCCAGTAATCTCTGTGCGGCATCCTATAACTGCATAATGTTGCAGTGTGATAAACTAGTTAGGTAGGAGTTCTATTCCCAGACATGGCAAGTGTGCATGTTTGTGTGTGTGTTAGTTTGTCTGTGGGGGATCAATGCTTTTGAGGCCATTCACAGTCACTACAACCTCCAGTGCCCTTCTTTGGCAAACCTGCTCATGTCATTCACTTTGAAATATACCTTTGGGGAAGGAGTAGCCCAGTAATCTCATTGATGCATGTTATAACTGAGTAATGCTGTAGTGTGATAAACTAATTAGGTAGGAGTTCTCTTTCCAGACATGGCAAGTGTGAAACTGTGTGTGTGTGTGTGTGTGTGTGTGTGTGTGTGTGTGTGTGTGTGTGTGTGTGTGTGTGTGTGTGTGTAGGGAGCAATTTTTTTTGGCCATTCACAGTCACTACGTACACCTACAGATGGAGAACATTGATAACTGTGCAGTAACCGAGACCTGATCCAAGCCTCCAGAGAGCACCCCTGCAATACCAGGTACAGCTCTCACCACACCTATTGGCCACCAAACCAGGACCAAAACAATAAAGATGGAGGAGTGTCCATATTCACCAAGGATATTCACACTACCAGGCTACTTGCCCAACAGAATGTGTCTGAAATACCCCCAGTGCAACTAACAGTAGGTTAGACTGCATTCCACATTGTATATCTTTCTACAGATGCCCCACCATGCCCCATGATACCCACTACAGCCTTTGAAACATGCTGTGAAATATCATGATACAAGCAAACTCCCTAATACTGGATTAGTTATCCTGCTATTAACTGGGAAAACTATGTGTGTACCAACACATGTGCCCAACGGTTCTTGAAAGTCATAATTCCCAATGCCCTGGGTCATATAACCCATAGTCCCACCAGAGGCTCAAATATCCTAGACCTGGTCATTACCAACATGGGACATCAATGGTCCACACCTATGGTCTCCTCATTGGTGGTCAGGTATGCCTATGAGCTAATCACCTTAACATCAACGTCCCTCCCACACATCTCAGTAAGGAAACCTCTATAACATACATCTTCAAAGCCAATGTCATGCTACACATGTCAGACGTGACTAACATCATGACGCCTATGCAGAAGGGAACTGAAAGGACAAGTGCTGAATCATACATGAAGACACTGTACAAGCACATCCACTCGTGCATGAATTGTGCCATCCAGTAGTGAACCAAGATGCTCCCCATCCAAGAAAAGGATGCCAATGTGGTGGCCCCCTGCCATAAACATACTGTACAACAAAAGGATTAAACTCTTGCAGAAACGGGACTTTCCAGGTTGCAAAATACTCCCTTACCAGCTAGAGTAGAAGGCAGAGACCCCTCATAACATCCACCAAGGCTAGTTATGAGCATTATATAGCCACAGATGCCAAAGACAACTGCAAGCAGTTCCATAGCTATGTGATAAATCTAAATGGCAATGCTCAGAACTCCTGTGAGCTACAACAGGATGGTATTAAATTTACTTCTCCCATGGATATTGCCAATATCCTGGCAGATCAATTCAGTGCCAACTGCACCCCTCTCCCAACCTGCAAAGGGCCCATCTCAACACGGATAGATTGCCATATACCAGTAATAATGGCACCATAGGTAAAAAACACACTCTACAGAGCTATGACAACAGCAGCCATGGGACCAGTTAACATCCCGGGCTGTGTACTACATGAGCTACAAACCGCACTTGCACCTCACCTATGTACCATGTCTAATCATAACCACACCTCAGGCTTTGTGCCTACTGTGTGGTGTACAGCTACAGTTATCCCAGTTCACAAGGGGGATCCACCTTTGATTCTGTGAACTACAGCCCCTGCAGTATGATGTGCCTGCTCTGCAAGGCCATGGAATGTATTATCATGGAAATTAAAACAAAGGCATTGGCAACCTGCAAACACTGGACCCTAACCAGGTTTGGTTTGTGATGGGCCAATCATGTCACCTCAACCTGAATGACAACTGTGAATCCATCTCCAGAGCCATGGATGAGGGTAAGGTGGTTCACACAGCCTATCTGGACTTTGCTAAGCCCTTTGAAACCATCCCCCAGTTTGGAATCATAGATAAATGTATCATGCTGGCCATTAATCCCAATGCCACCTGATGGGCTGCCAACTGCTGTACTGATGCAACCCATACCCAAGAGGATTACTGGCCTCATACAGTTGCCTATGCAGCACGATTGAAAAAGCTAAGACTGTTCTCTGTTGCATACCGCTTTCTCAGAGGTGATCTCTGTCTAATGTACAGAGCCATGTCCAACCCAGAATTGTTGAACATGCTCCATCTTAGCAAAACCAAATCTACTCGAGCTACACGCTCTAGGGATATAAACCTCAACATAACAATGAATAGAACATGCTGGAGGGATAGATTCCCTTCACAGAGACTTCCCTTACTATGGAACAGGGTCCAGATCTACATAAGACAGAGCCCCTCACTATCACTCTTCAAGAGGAACCTTGATGAGTGGATGGGTAACAGAAAGTTCACACCAGAGATCACACCAACAGCACTACTAGATAGGGGACAAGGGTACTAGCTGCTAGTACAAGGGTCTATGGAACTACTAAAGGGGTGGTGAATACCGCACAACATGGCTGGGCTAATATATGCCTTCGGGCAGATAGCCCAGTACCAACCTATGAACCTATGAACCTATACTGTAAATGTAGGTGACACCAATCCGAGCCTCAGACAAGTGACAGTTGGAGTACCTTAGGGTTCAGTCCTGGCACCGCCCCCCATTCGGTATCTACTGCTCTGAAGTACAGTCCAACAGTAAGGGACACTGGCAAACATAGGTTGCAGATGACTGCACACTGGGAGCCAATATTGAATCTCCACATGATGTGGATATTCTACAGAAGGGCCTTACAAAAATACATGCTTGGTGCCTGAGCCATGGCCACAAGATCAATGTCAAGAAATATATAGCTATCCCCATTGGGAAGGGACATGTACCTGTGAAATATCACATAGGTGGCCATACACTAAACACCTAAAGTGTGATAACAGACATAGGGATGCAGGTGGACAGTGGTCTAACCTTTGTTAATCACATCCCCACAACAGTCAGGAAATCCACCTATGTGGTACACCACCCACTAAGGTCTCTACATCCAGGAAAAGGAGCCCATTGTCCCGCTGTAGGCATCTATCAGTAAACCAAGTGCAGACTACAATGGCCTGTCATGTATGTACCACACAAGACATCTGCAACAAGTAGAGAGGTTGCAGACATACCTCACGAAATGACCACAGGGCTAAACCAGATGCCCTATGCTGACCATCTGAAAATCAGCCAGCAAGACTCTGTCACGTAATGTGTTCTCAGAGGCAATCTCTGCTAAGCATAACATGCCATGTCAAACCCACAGCGGTTGGACATGCTACACTTAAAGAATTCCAAACCCTCATAGCCACATGCTCCAGGGATCCAAATCCTGTCATCACAATGAGCAATACATGCAGGAGGGATGTGTTCCTAAACCAGAGACTCCCCAGACTCTGGAATAGACTGCCCACACATGTCATGCAGAGTGCCCCTTTGGCCCTCTTCAACAGACGATTGGATAGGAGATAGGACAGTCACCCCAGAGATCATGTCAACTGCCCTGCTAGGCAGGAGTGCAGGGAAGTATATATTGTGAGAAGTCATACCCAGAGAAATGTCATGTTTAGGCATGTATATAGCCCAGGGCTGATAGCCTAGTATCAATGTATGACCCTATGAACCTATGAACTACACCTTCCATTGCCCAACCTTGGCAAGGTTGCTGATGTCATTCACTTTGAAATACATCTTTGGGGAAGGAGTAGCCCAGTAATCTCTATGGTGAGTCCTATAACAGTGTAATGCTGTAGTGTGATATATTAGTTTGTTAGGGGTTCTATGCCCCAACATGGCAAGTGTGGATGTTTGTGTGTTTGTTTGTGTATGGAGCAATGCTTTTGAGGCCATGCACATTCGCTACAACCTCCATTGCCCTACTTTGGCAAGCCTGCTGATGTCATTCACTTTGGAATACACATTTGGGGAAGGAGTAGCCCAGTAATCTCCATGCTGTATCCTATCATAGCGTAATGCTGTAGTGTAATATACTAGTTCGTTAGGGGTTCTAATCCCAGACATGGCAAGTGTGGATGTTAGTGTGTTTGTTTGTCTGTCTAGGGAGCAATGCTTTTGAGGCCATTCAAAGTCAATACAACCTCTATTGCCCTTCTTTGGCAAGCCTGCTGATGTCATTCACCTTGAAATACACCTTTGGGAAAGAAGTAGCCCAGTAATCTCCATGGCCCATGCTATAACTGCATAATGCTGTAGTGTGATGCATTAGTTAGGTAGGAGTTCCAATCCCAGACATGGCAACAGTGAGACTTGGTGTGTAGGTGAGAGTCTGTGTGTGTCTCTGTGTTTGTAATTCGTATCCTATGTGGAGGTGGCTGTCAGTGTGTAACAACTAGACTCACTGTGGAGCGGGTTTTGCAAATTTCTTTGTATGGTGGGCCTATTATATGTCACAATGTCCACCTTACAAGAATAACATATGTCAAACAGTGAACAAATTAGGCAACTCTTGTATTACCCAGAGAACACTCTCAACCCATGTCTCATACACAAACACACTCGGCTAGGCAACAACCACTTTATTGGTAATTCCCTGCATATTGCCCACATATAATAACCATGGTGTGATTGCAGTGGACTACAGTGGGCATGGCACCATGTCCCATCACTACAATAGGCACATAATTGCAGAAAGTGCTCCTTCACTATGTTCCCCACTGGACACCTGCAACAACTGTAGTGCCATCAAATGAGACCCACAAAGGACATACCATGCCTTAAACACATGCCCTGTATGGACAGATGCCACTGACACCAGGGAATGCCTGTATCATGCTGTCAATGTAGGTGCAGGATCAACCTGGTGACCATTGCCAGTTCCCACCACATGAGGCCAGGAATGGCACATCTGATGATAATAATCTTGTACACAACGTGGCCTGGACACCCCAGGTACAGTTCCACATGTCACAGAACATGTATGTGGGATGTGTGCACATCCCAGACAACGTCCATGTCATGGACTATAAAACACATACATGACAAGCATTGCACAACACTGGCCACCCACAATAGTAACCCAGATGACTGGATGGTGAATACAATACCTTCCTGTGTGGGTCAATACAGGCACTATACCCCTGAGCCACACTGCAGGCCATTGTCATGTGGCCTGATGCCAAGATATACCCTTCACTTAGCCTTGTACAGCCTTCTGGGACAGTGAACCACTACACACCTGTGAAGCAATGCACCCATGCATGTCAGTACAGACACCCTGTGTCTGTGTGTGTGGATTATAATGATTTTGACCCCATTCACACTCACTGCACTTCTGATTGGCCTTCTGAAGCATGCCATCTGATGTCAGATGCCTTCACATACCTTTTGCCCAGATATCAGCTGGATAACCCCTGTGGTGCATGTGATACCTGTGTATTACTGTATTGTAGCAAACTAGCTAGTTAGTAAGTCTATTCCTGACCCTGCCAACTGTGTTAATGGGTGTGAGTCCCTGAGAAAGTGTGGCTGTGCCGATGTTAACACCTGTTCATGTGGACAGGCAAGTGTACTACACCTACCTTTTCAATCCTATATCACTGTTGCAGATGTCACTCACCATCACATATACCTTAGGACAGCTCCCCAACATGTAAGCTATGTGGAGCATGCAATAACTGCATAGACATGTGATAGCAATACATAGTCAGTCAGGGGGTTGAAGCCCTGTACTGGTAAGTGTGTGAAACAAACATGCTTAGGTTTTACTCTCCCACCCCCTCCCTGTCTAACTTTGTCTCTGTCTGTCTCTCTCTCTCCCTCTCTGGTGGATGTGGAGAAGTACACCTGCTGGGCTTAGGCAGCAGCGTGTGTTTTGTAAGTTATGCTCATGATCAGCTGATGGCCTTTGCACGAATTTTCAGTCCCTTTATAGCTGATTGTATGTGGAACAGCTGTGGTAACATTCCCATAGCCAATTGCATGGAAATACACTCCAATATCTAGGAACATCATGTGGGTGTTGGGCCTTTTCATTCACTGTGAGCAGGACCTCATGTTGGTGTTTGGCAAACAGCATCACAGATGGTATTGGGATTGACCTCGAACAACATACACTGTGGAGACAGGCCAACAAACAGGAGGGGGATGTGCCAGACATGACTACAGAATGTAAGTGTTGCTCTATTGAATTTAGAGTAATGTTGGTTTAACAGGGTGTGTGTGGATATGGCTGGTCTACATGATTTAATACCTGTCATGACAGTGTTATGTGTTTGAGAAAACTCCCACCTGTAGGGTTATCTGCAGACTGGGCAGTGATTGGAGTCTTATGTTTTTTGTGTTACTCACAGATCACCTATTATAGAACTGCAGAAGCATAGTCTGAGGATTGTAGTCAGTACATGGTGACATCCACGAATGTTACTGACTTCAAATCAGTCATAGGACATATGTCACAACAAACCCTGTTACAACAGTAAATGTAAGAGGGTATCACAGCAACATGCCAATATTGGCCCAGTGTTTGTGGATCCAGCCATTAGTCTATCAAAGTTTTGTACATATGTCATGCAGTAAGAAGTGCATATGTTCTGTACACCATTATTTATTGACATCATACCTGATAAGCCAGTCAGATATCAGACTGCTAGGCATGTTTTCTATATTTGGGGTTATTCCTGACAGTTTGTGGTTGTGTGCCAGTACTGGGGTCTGTGTACTTATGGTGATTGTTGACATTATGTGTATTGCAAATACGTACCTTGGCCTGTGCACAGACTGTGGTAGATGCCATTGTTCTTGGTCCTGTTCTATCTGATGTTACATGCTGCTCCAATGTATGGTGCCCTATTGGCTCACATGTTTGTAGGGCCAAACACAAACACATATCCCATACCACAGAAAGGCATTGGACCACACTGTGTTGTGACTCAGTTTATGTAGGGTTAGTGTGTGAGTGGCACATATGAGGATGGTCTTTATCAGACAGTCCATATAGTGTTATATTAAGCTTGCGTACCATATGTGGCTGTGGCTGTGCTCACATTGGTTGAGGGTGTGCACTTTCTCACAGGTGTATGTTACTCTGTGCTGTGACATGCCTGTAGAGCCTGCTATATTTGCAGGTACATGTGTAGTCCCCCATACAAAATGGAGTCCAGTGTTGTGGCAGTCTTCCTGTAGCTTGCACACTGCTTTGTTACATGCCTAGCAGCTTAGTCTAATTACTCAGTGTGCTGTTATGTCCAGATATTTGCAAGGCATACTGCTGCCAGGCCAATATAACTGTTGTGTATTTCTGACAAAGCAGTGGGATTCTGTACAGATGTATGTCACTAACTACTGGGTAATATGTGGCCATGTGATCTCTGCACCACCAGTTATTATGTGTCAGAACAGACAGACATGTGTGAAGGCATAAAATGTGTGGGCATATGTGTGGGCATATGCAGTCCAGTATTTAAGTGATATACCCATGTACATGGCTGTTTACATCCACATTGTCAGGCTTGGTCAACATGTCTCACACGAAGGGGATCTGTGTACACCTCTGGACTGACCAGAGAGTACCAAACAGTCCACATATATTGGTATATCTCTGCTATAGTCCACAGGATCATTACTGTGCTATCAGTGGTACTGTACTATGATGTCCTTAGGATGTCTGTCAGTAACCGATGGTGTACATGTCAAAAGCAGATGTGAGCTCCCATACAAAACATGTCTGTTAAGACAACCCCTGTTACAGTTGCAACAGTCTACATATATACCTGCAATACATACATGACATCCCCTTGCACTAAGAGGTTGAGACTATTGGTGCTGAGGTAAGACTCCACTCCATGTTCTGGACATATTTTAAACATATATGTGTATATATATATATATATATATATATATATATATATATATATATATATATATGTGTGTGTGTGTGTGTGTGTGTGTGTGTGTGTGTGTGTGTATATATACATATATATATTTATTTATTTATTTATTTTATTTATTTTACATTTGTTGACCGGGATCGTCCAACTGGATATATGTCCATTTTTAGTGGAGGCCCGGGGAGAAAAGCTCCAAGAAGACAAATTTACAGACATACAGATAATTCTAGGATACATATTTCAACTAGGCCCATTAGGTATGTAGTTGGGCACACATAAAGGTATTAAGCATCAGTGAGGTACAGTTGACAGTAGATCTGTAAACAGCAATACATAGTGCAGACTAACACAGATATGCCATCATTCTTCAGTTGTGGTATACAATTTTATGAGGGTAAAAAAACATGAGATATTTGTTAAGCCAAGAATTACAATAGTGTAGACATGGCACAAGTATTAGTCTGGTGACTAGTCTGGTGATATATACATATATATATATATATATATATATATATATATATATATATATATATATATATATATATATATATATATATATATATATATATATATATATATATATACACATATACAAACACACACACATGTGTGTATATATATATATATATATATATATATATATATATATATATATATATATATATATATATATATATATATACACACACATAGACACAGCTATATATGCCTGCACATATACAGATATATAGATATATATGCACATATAGTTATGGATATCTACATATATATCAATATAAATAGATATATCTGTTTAGATATATATGCACATATACGTACAGATATCTACATATATATCGACATAAATAGGTATATCTGTACATATAGGATGTACATACACACACACACACACACACACACACACACACACACACACACACACATATATCTATATATATATATATCTATATATATATATATATATATATATATATATATATATATATATATATATACATACACACACACACACACACACACACACACACACACACACACACACACACACACACAAACACACACACACAGGTGAATATATATGTGTATGTGGTTCCCCTTCACAAGATCGAATTACTGAAAGCTCGAAACTCATAAGATCAAGTTCAAAATCTCGAGTTTCAGTAACTCGAAATTGTGAATGGGAAGTGTAAAAAAATTAGATTAAGGGTTTTACTTACCTTTTCAAAGGGGGCTGGGTCCCCCTGTACTGTTCCTTCCTTAATGTGCAGGTTTCATGACGGCACTTCAGCAGAGGAATGGAAAGTGTCCTGTTGTGCGCTTATGCATATAGCGCGTAATGGTACATTTCCATCTCCTTTGCTGTAGTGCGATGTCGGAGTTGATATATTTAAGTAGGGGGGTGTGGGGGTGCAGTTGCAAAAACATTAGAAAAAGTGTTTTTTTCTATCCTTCTGTGCCCCATCACAATTTCGAGTATATGAATACTCGAGATTTTGGGCTCGGGCTTATGCATTTCGAGTATTCATATATTCGATCTTGTGAAGAGGAACCATATACGTACATGTAGACATATATCTACATCATCGTCATGTGTAAACATTGCTGTTGTGTATACCTTCCCAGATTTATCACACTGTATGTATCTGATATGTGTATATTTAAATATAACAACATATGTGATGCAACAGTAATACCACTAACAAGTACGACACAATTGTGCAAGTCACAGCAGTTGTTCAATACTATTCAGTATGTGTACTGGCAGATATACTGGGAAAACAGCAACTGTCTTCACAGCTGTTATGGCTTAGTGGTTAACGGTTGTGACTATAGTGTACAGGGTCCTGACCTGCAAGGGCTGTTTATTTTGTTGCTGGGCAGAACAAGAGCTGCTGGATACAGAGTGGTTAAGGCACTTTTGAGCAGCTTTAAGTGCATTTGCATGGGTTTGCTTGAAGCTAAGTGGTGCTAACGTATGGTTAAATGTACAGGTGTTTACACCATGTAGGCTTTACTTACCAGTGCACAGATGTGCTCAGCTGTTATTTTGCAGCAATCCTGACACCTGCTAAGCATGGCGCAGCCCTGGTAACAAGTGCACACATCCCAGTCTGATAACATTGCAGGGTAATGACATCTGTAATAAGTGTATGTAATGCCATGTACAAAACATGCGTCTATGTGCCATCATTACAGTAGCATGGGGAATGAGTGTCATGTCTGGGACACTCGAGTATATAACACCTGTACATCACTCTTATCCAAGTGACTATGTTACATACAAGGGTAGTAACCCAGGTTATGTGACATCACACTGGCATGTAGTGTATCATGCCATTACTACTGTTGACAGTGCTTTCCCAGGTGAGAGTAGATTGCTAAATGTAGTACTGGCAACAAGCACCCCTGCATGCATAGCTGGACTCTCACTTTTGTGTTCCTGGTGTGTGAGCTGTGTCACAGTATACATCCCCCTACTGGGTAATGATCTGACATGTGGAAAGTAACTTTAGACTACTGTCTGTACAGCACATGTCAATTAGGGCTTCCAACATGTAGTATTTACATACATATTGGTGTCGGACATCTATCTGTTGACATATTCATCCTACTGTATAGCTAGTTGCCAAGATGATATCTGTCAGTCCCTGTACAGATGCGCAGATGGCAGGTATCCAGCTTGGATACGTACAGGCAACCTACGCTTGACTGACACTGACATGTCTGCCCAGCTGTGTTATAACTGGCACAGATAGGACAAAGCACCCTGTATGCACCACATGCCACGGGTACCTCCACTACACTACCACAGTCAACAGAACATGCTTGGGTACAGGTCTCCATCACAGACACTAACCATGTGTTGTAATACATGTTGCATACATGTCAACTGGATCACCTCAGTGGCCATTTGCAGGAGGCACCCAGAGGATTGGCTGATGCATGTCACTCTCACCCTGAGGGTCACCACAGTGGTGTTTGTCAACAGATTGCCTGCTGGCACATGGCAGGTGGCATGATACCACTGTGCACACATGCCCTACACTTCCCATCTCTCCATTAAAATTAGCCAGGTACACACCTATGACCACCTGCAGTGATGCACCCCAGTACTGACAAATTTGTATGTGTACATTACTGAGGATATCAGTGTCTGTGTGTTAGTACACCTGTAGTTGGGAATACCATGAGGACCTTCATACCCACCGCAACATCCATTGCCATAGTTAGATGTGCCTGCTGCTGTACCAGATATTACATGCACCCTGTTATGCTCCTCTCCCTAACAGCTACCTGAGCCTTGCAGTACCAGCACAGCAGTGTTGTACAAATGGGTTGATAGGTATGGGATACCCGTTCAGTTCTGGCAAGTCTGTGTATGTGTGCATGTGTGTATATTTGTAGGGTACAGCATTCTGAAGACACATATTCCTATTACAATATGCATTACCACACAGTATTATGGATAGTGATGTTGCTGCCCATAGTTGAGGAGTGGCAATGCATCACCCTACTATGCCTGTGGCATGTGCATCAGATGCATATCCCTGTAGTACCACTGTTGGGATGGACAATGGGTTGTATCTCAGTCATGGGCAATGTGTGATGGTGGATATGTCAGAGTGTCATCATGCTTTCCAGTGTGTAAAATATCCACAGTGGGGTGGTGGTGCTGTGTACACTGTCATTACACCATGGTACCCCAGTACATGTCCCATGTACCACTGTATGGTGACCACTGTCACCATCAACCATAACAGGTAACTGATAACACAATCCAGCCCAGTTATGCATGTGCTGTGTGCAGCCTACCTGTAACACACTGGACACACTGACAAGTTAGCACTGATAGGCCCAGGTCTCTCGGATGTGTGTCTGTCTGTTATGTATCTGTTAATGTGTATATGATAGTATGTCACACTATGTATTATCCATATACAACCAGTACATCCCCCATTTCCATACTGTACATGTCTGGGGATGTTCTGCATGTAACATGTAACCTGGTACACACCTCATCCTAAATGATGTGTGGTGTGTGCAATGAAAGCCACACACATCAGTAGCACTGCATACCTAGGTAGGGGCCTAGTCCCTGTGTTGCCAAGTAAGAGTGCGCATGTATGTGGATGGATATACATCAGGTTGCTGATTATACATGTCCCAGGGCATCACCAGTCCATGTGGCACAGGCAGCAACTGTTATACTGACCTGCAACATGTGTTCAGCTGTACCCAGGATATGTCACAGCCATGATGTCACCACACTGCCATATCCCTTGTGGAATATAACTGCAGACCATCCTCTCAGTGACATATACACCTACAACACAAATGGATAACATTATGGAAACCACAATCACTCAGTGTTACTAACAGCTATAATGTATCATGGCTGGACAGCTACACTACCTGACATGTAAGCATTAAACATTACTGCTGACAACATGTTACACAGCAGTACATTAGTACACTGTAGTACAGTCTTCGTGTGCATCAGAACCATATTAGCCTGCCCCTGCATCGATGTTATGGATGACAGGGATGTGGCACAGATAACATCATATGCAGAGGGTGTGTTGGTTTGCCAGAAACCGAGGATGGGCCATACATTTGACACCATGTGTGTGGGTGAGGGGTGTAATTAGATGATTTGGGCATGGTGTTGTGGTGTGTGTAGGTATTGGGTTGTCCTAGGTGTGTTTGTATAGTGTGTGGGTATGCATGCACACAGTTCTGCCATATGGCTGCCCTATACAGGTATTTCTTGGACAGCTGCACACCATACTTGGCAGGGTGTGCAGTTCCCTGCCTCTGGCCACAGACAAGTGGACTGTGCCTGCCAGGGGTTCCATGGGCATGTCCAGGTACAGGCCTCAATGTGTTACTCTCCCCTGATGATAACAGATGTTCGCTGGAACCAGGTCCCTCCTGGGACTGGCCAGGGCCATGTGCACGTAGCCTACTGTGGTGTGGTGTGGACAGTGCCCCCTGCAGTGCTGGGGCTGGTACTGCCACTACGGGAGTGCCTTGGTGTCCGATCATGTCCATGTCGACCTCCAGCTGTTGGTGTTGCTGGCCTACGTCCACATGGCCGTCACCCCACTCCCACCACATGTTCAAGCACGGACAATCCACAGTCAATGAGCCCCACCATCTCACCCAACCATCTATCCATGACATAGGTATAATCAAGGAGGGAGGGCACCTGAAAGTTCATGGAAATTGTCACTTACAGATGAGAGAGCAGCCTTTTGCAGCCACAGGCCCTGTCTGGTGTACAGTTCCATATGTGCCTGCACCCCCATGACAGTCTGAAACATGTGCCTGGTGGTACCAGTTGTGGCACTTCTGCCAGGGGTATGATGACCACTGGCCTTCCCACGAGCACCCCACTACATCTGCCTATGTGGTACCCTGCTGGAAATCTGGCTATGCCTGCTGTGTCCAGACACAGCAGGCATAGATACCACACTCTCCTGTGTACTTCCACCAACTGTCAAATGTCCCTCTGCTATGGCCACTGGTGATGGGGGTATCAATAGGCACTGTGACTGTGTGCGGGGTTGGGGTGGCTAATAGGTGGATGTCAAACGATGGCACAGTTTCGGCCTCCGACAACCCTGCCTGTGCATCAACAGTCCTATCATCATCTTCAGTGTCTGTATGGACACCAATATCAGATTGCATGCAGGAGGGACCCTCACCCACCTCACCACCTGTGAGGAAAAACAAGAAATGCACTTTAAGACCTGTACGGCATTGCATAACAGTATACACACACACACACACACACACACACACACACACACACACACACACACACACACACACACACACACACACCCTGAAATTCCACCATAATACCTACCTGTCCCTGAGATTACAGACAGTCCCACGTTTATTCATGTAAGTTCCCCATCATGCATCACACTTGGTAACATACACTCATTAAAACCACTCATTAGCATATCATTCCTCTAAATGCCTGGACAAGTGATCACAGCACAAGACCTGTTACTCCATTACCTCCTTGACTTGAGTGGAGTAGGTTTTACAAGGCCACACTTCTGTCATCCAGTGTTCACCCTGGGTATGTCCGGACATCGTGAGCATGGCCCCCATATTTTAGGGGCTACTGCATTCACTCCATAATGTCACTCACTGGAGTGTCATACGTAACTATTGCTCAGTACATGCCAGATCTGCTGCTCAATCAACTTTTCATGTGGACAACAGTAATATATGGATACACTCCCTGGTGTTGTCTAGTAATTCCCCAATGCATCTGTAATGCTGCATACGTGGGTAGTCATTCACCTTTCTGCTGATTGCAATTTCAAGGGTTTACCTGCTGTCTAGTTTCCCTCCCAATGCATGTTTCATGCTACAGACCTTATTATACTGTCCTGTGATTACATATCAGACAATATTCCTGGTGCCTCATGTGTCAGTCCATGTCCATGTACTGTATGATTCCAAAGGGAAGTATTAATGTATGAACAACCCCACAATCACACATGTGCATACATGGACACCCACACAAACACACACACATGCATACACACACACATCCTACATGCACCAACCCCCTCCACTCCACCAGATTACACTTATAGATAAAATAACCCCCCACCCAACCACACACACACACACACCTACAGGTGAGGTTGCACAAACATAGTACACACAGTCCTCCCATTACCCATCTGTCAACATGCATAACATATGTGCTCAACAGCATGCAGTGCAGCTATAGGCAATCCATGCTAGTAAAAGTATGCATGTGTGTGATGCATGGGCTGTGGTAGTAGGTGATGTCCCTTCCCCTGGAAAACACTGCACTCATGTACACAGTATTGCTGTGCACCTGTTCTGCACCCTGCCATGTACTGTGCACCATACCTCAAAGGTGTACAAACCATTTCTGAATGTGTATTACTGTGTCAGTTATGTCTCCTCTAATGGTCACAGCCCCTATGTG
This sequence comes from Protopterus annectens, assembly GCF_019279795.1. Taxonomy (NCBI): domain Eukaryota; kingdom Metazoa; phylum Chordata; order Ceratodontiformes; family Protopteridae; genus Protopterus; species Protopterus annectens. The sequence goes on from NC_056731.1 coordinate 707,757,892, forward strand.
TTTGTCCGACATATACCTGGCATGATATGTGGACAGATGTCATTTGTGAATGCCTGATGTCTGATTTACAGATCTCATCAGCGGTGCATGTATGACCGATACAATACTATTACTCTGACAGCTGTCAAACCTTACCATGGCTATACACCCTTACTGATATGATACACTCTTCCTTTATATGCCATGGGACCACATCACCGCATATGTTAACATTATATGAGCTTGATATGTGACATATGTCCTGTACATTCACATGCAGTGTCTAACAAATGTGTTAAGTGTGCAGATGCTGACCATGATGCATACACTTCATGGGTGCATATGTGTGCACGCCCTTATCATGACAGTTTGTTTCACCTATTGTTATGTGTACTACAGCAGTCACTGTTCCTGGCAGGTGTATACTTCCATGGGCCATCTGCATTTGCCAGTATATGGTCAGTCTGCCTTACACATGTCCCCCAACTCTGCATGATTGCAAGGTCTACTCATGTGCACATCCCTTGGAGTTCACACACTGCTGTCACTATTGTTGTGGAGTCAGAGTTACATATGCCACAGTTCCTGAACCTGACTGTGTGCAGCTACAGCCATTCATAGCATCCTTAGGATCCTTGCTGCAGTGAACTCGTGTGTCATGATGACATCCCATCTCCACCTTCAGCCTTTTTGCAGATGCTTGACAACTATGGCCTACACATGTGTGTCAGTTTGCAGTGTCCCAAACACTGAACACTACGTGTAACAGCCTAGTTCCATCTGATGACTGGCAAACATACAGATGTACAGTGGTACTGGCACAGTACAAATGGGGATGGTGGGCCTGAAGTTGGGTTAGGCATTGGTTGTGCAGCACCTGTATCTTACATGATACTCTCTGTAGGTTTCCAATGTGGTCATGGTACATCAGTACATATTGTAACGCATGAATGTTGGGAACCTCTTCTGTTATGCATACACTACCTGTAGAGAGGCCTGGCTGAGGTTTCCTGTGGTACAACTGTCACATCTGATTACCCTAACCCATAGGCCACACACTTGCAGAGTCCAGGCAATTGCTGACACGGGTACTGCACAGCCAGTACTTGCTGGACATTCTTGCTACCCCCTCAGTGTTGTGGCATATTAGTGGGCAGCCCGCATGACTAGTCTGCTACATGTGACATCATTTGTCTTTGATGGTCATCTGTTTATTTTCTACATATTTTCTACACAGGATATGTGCCCAAAGAGTGGCGTACAGCAACAGTGGTCCCTCTCCATAAAGGTGGTGCCTCGACGGATCCTGGAAACTATCGCCCCATAAGCCTGACTAGCTTGGTCTGCAAAGCTATGGAAAGGATCATCATGGACCTCATAAATAAAGATATTGGGGACCTACAAACACTGGATCCTACCCAGTTCGGCTTTGTTAAGGGCAGATCCTGGTTAAACCTGGTTGATTTCTTTGAAACAGTCACCAAGGCCATTGACGAGGGGAAGGTGGTCCACACAGCCTACCTGGACCTCGCAAAAGCCTTCGATACAATACCCCACTCGGGCATTATAGATAAGCTCACCAGCTTAAATATAAACCCCTATGTCACTAGATGGATTGCAAACTGGCTCAAGGACAGAACCCACATGGTTAGAATTGCTGGAGCCATGTCAGACTCCAAACCAGTTACAAGTGGTGTCCCACAAGGCTCAGTCCTGGGACCTCTCTTGTTCGGTATATATTTCTCGGAGGTACAGGCCAACACGGAAGGACTGTGGCTGACCAAGTTCGCAGATGACTGCAAACTGGGTGCCATAATCGACTCTCCAGCCGACACAAGCATCCTCAAAGGGCCTCATAGAAACAGACAAGTGGTGCCAGTGCCATGGCCACAAGCTAAATGCCAAAAGTGTATAGTCATCCCTTTGGCAAAACAAAGTGCCCACAAATTACCACATAGGTGGAAATCCATTAAGTACAGAAGAAGTAATTAGGGACCTGGGGACCCAAGTTGATAGCAATCTCTCATTTGACAACCACGTGGCCAAAGTGGTTAGAAAAACATTTTATATAGCCCACCTAAACATGAAGGGATTCACATCTAGATTAGGGGAGGTCATCATGCCTCTTTACTCATCCCTCATCAGGCCCATAATTGAGTACAATGCTCCTTTTGGGATGTACCTTACCAGACACCTGCAGCAACTGGAAAGACCCCAAAGTACCTCACCAAGAGGATCAAAGGGCTCAAACAGATGCCATATGCTGCCGGTTAAAGAAACTCCAGCTCTACTCAGTGGCATACCGCCTGTTCAGAGGCGATCTGTGCCTGACGTATAAAGCCATGTCCAGCCCGCAATTAATGGACATGCTGAACCTCAGAAAATCCAAATCCCATCGAGCTACACGAGAGACTTGAACCTCAGCACTGAAATAAATAGGACATGCTGGAGGGACAGATTCATAACCCAGAGGCTCCCTTCACTCTGGAATAAAATCCCAGTCCAGGTTAGGCAGAGTCCCTCATTGACTCTCTTCAAGAGGAATCTTGATGAGTGGATGGAAGATCGTAGGTTTACCCCGGGTATCACTTCTGTGTCACTGTTAGATAGAGGCACAGTATACTAACCTCGAAAAAGGGCATAGCAAAATAAATTTAAAATGGGTGGCGAAAGCCAAACACATTCTGGCTAGGCTTATAAATGCCCTAGGGCAGATAGCCTAGTATGAACCTATGAACCTATGAACCTATGAACATCATTCCAGTCCCATACATCCTTGACACATACATGACTGTCTGCACTGTTTGCCATAGCATATGCAGTGGAGAGGTATGACTACATGTGCAGCTTATGGGTGCTACCTTTTGGGTATGGGGCCCACACCATGTCATGTAAGATGTGTGCAAGCCACATGCATCTATGCATGCTGTTGGACATGTTCCGGGATTGTGTGAACTATTATTACCCACATATGTTCTATAACAGTGACACAATATCATGTTTAAGGAACAGTTGCCAGCAAAACCACCTCTCCCACCTCATATGGCCATGTTACCAGGCCACGTCACATGTGGGACCCACCCTGGGGCCTCCTTATCTACTGGTCCAGCACTGTCTTCAGGTGGAATCACCTCAGGGGATGGTGTCTCCCCTGGGGGCACACACAGACATGATCTTGTCACCTGAAGTCAGGTCCATGGTCTGTTGCATAGGGGGCTCCACAGAGACTTGTGGGATGTGCTACAGCACCTTGAGGCCCTCGGTACACAACCACAGGGTCCACATGCTCCTCCTGCTCAGCCTCCAGTCGAGGCACCTTCAGGTCCATGAAGCTGCTGTTATGACTAGCAATGGGTGGGGGCCTTGTTCCCATTGTTTCCATATGGGGGCTCATGGGGCTACCACATCGCAGACCACACCCACCATCCAGGGTGTTTACCCACTACATGTGTCATATACCACCCCTGTAGGCTGTCCTCCATATCTACCAACCCAACACACCTCCACAAATATACCTACTATCCTTCCCCAAATTTCCATTCCCAACTTGACAGACAAGAGCAATGTGGTCCCAACATGGGGTTCACATGTGACATAACCATTCATGCTGCACACACTTACAGCTCTATACATCTGTGTGTATTGCTATGCGTGATGTTCCCTCACACATAGTACGTAGCACTGTGATGGAAATATAGGGGACATGTATTTATATACGTGTATGTGTGTATGTGTGTGTGTGTGTGTGTGTGTGTGTGTGTGTGTGTGTGTGTGTGTGTGTGTGTGTGTGTGTGTGTGTGTGTGTGCATTTCCATATATGTAGACATACACATATATATATATATATATATATATATATATATATATAAATATATACACACACACATCTATATATATATATATATATATATATATATATATATATATATATATATATATATATATATATATATATATACCTATACATATGGCTTACATTCAGACATCAGGTCCACAATCTCTAACTCTCCTTCCTCCCTTGCTACAACACAGACAGGTGCCACATATGACCACATCCTAACATTAGGGGGGTATATAAAGGGCCATATTGCACGTAAGCCTATTACACACCTATGGTATTTCAGCATGCTACATTACATGTTAAGTTGAGTGTCCTGCAAGTGGTGGGCTCTGGAACCCACGTGCCCATCATTATGGCATTACTTCCACCACCAGCTCTTGGTCACAGTAATATACATGCTTTCCATTACACAATATATACTATGATGGTTTACATCTTGTCAGTCAGTGCTGCTCTGTACAGTTGAGAGGTATGGCCCACTACCCACAGGGACAGACTCTATTGTCCATAGCAGTTGTTCAGCTGAACAACATTATAACAACACCTGATGGCACATATAAATAATTCCACAACATCTATTTCATTATTATGGACTAAGTACTACAGCCAATTACATGCATATATACTTCACATACCTGTTGTGGGAATGAGGTCTGTTCCAGATAGTGTCATTGTAAGGATTTTTTTTGTTCTCCATTGGCTTGGCTTTAGCCTGCTTTCTTTCTTAGTTTGTTTGATTGTTTCTCTCTCTCTCTCTGTGTATGTGTGTGTGTGTGTGTGTGTGTGTGTGTGTGTGTGTGTGTCTCTCTCTCTCTCTCTCTCTCTCTCTCTCATAGCTTTTGTAGGTGCTGCACATGATCAGGTGATGGCCTCTGCACCAATCAATGTCCTCCACTTGTTACTTGCATACATCATGCTGTGTAGTACTTCCAATTACCACTGTCATGGCAACCCGCTACAATAAATCCCTACATCATGTGGGCATAGTCCCTTTATTTTTCCTGTATGGTGGACATCCTTTATGTGTGTGAGCAGCAGTGTTACATATAGCAGGTAGCAATACCTCTGACCAGAGAACTTGCAGATTCAGGCCAGATACATATTTGTATGAGGTTCCAGAACTACAGACAGAGTGTGAGTAGTGTTGTATGAATTGTATAGCACCAGTGTTACAGGATTTGTGTGTACATACTATTTTAACATGGAATGCAGTCTGTCTGCATCACTCTCAACTGTGGGCCTATCCACTTGATGGCCAGAGAAGTGCCTGTTATGTTTTGTCTGTCTACCACGCAAGTCTTGTATCAGATATATCACTGGCAGTGTGTGTGTTGAGTTCTATCAGTACATGGCTACATCCATTTGTGTTTCTGACTTCATATTCCTGACTAAGGGTATGTTGCAAACTATCCTGTAACACCAGCAACTTGCTTAGTATATGATAACACTATTTCACATATGGGCCTGTATTCCGGCCTCTGTCCTCCACCTACATACCAGGCTTTGTCCATATGACATGCAGTCAGGGGTTGTTATGTAGTGGCCTGTGATTATGTCAAGCTGCCATTACTGCCATCATTCCAGTGCTGTTGCAGCCCCCACACATATTGTGGGGTTGGGTCCATATATATGTGGTCTTCATGTGCACAATACATGTGTGCCCTTTTGCAGTCCAGAGGTCAGTGTATGTAACAGTGGTATATGCCCCTGTAAGTCAATCTATGGGTGGGATGCAGCATAAATAACCTAGGCTGTTACAACATGTGAAGGATATCAGGAGTAAGCTGCCTTAAGGAATATGGATATACATTACCATACATTTCGCCTTGGGAAAATGCTGGCCTACTGCTTCCTGCCATACAGACTGTTCTGTTTGTCAGTGTGATTGTGATGGTTTCAGTTATGCCTTGCTATGTGACAAATACACCCCACTGTGTCAACTGAAGTATTTTCTCCCTAGGGATTGCATACAGAGTGTAGTTAGAGGCTGCTGGGCTATATATCTGCATTACTTACTGTTGATTGATTGTTATCCTGTGGCCCAGTCTGTCTTTACTGTTGTACTACTCGAAGGCCTTGGCCTGGACAGCAACATATGTTATGCTTTCTGATTATATATTAACTGAACTGTTTGAGAGTTGCATTAATCTGTTTGTATGTATTTCAAAGTCTAAACAGCTATATGACATGTGAAGAATTCATTACTCAGAAATATATTACTCATTGTGCTCAGGATTAACTGTAACCTGTGGAACTTGTTTAACTTGCTTACTTATGCAATCTCTGTAAATAGTCTGTTTGTAATATGTAATGCTGGTATTATGTAATGCTGTATCTGCTTACCCTTGGAGCTTTTCTCCCCGGGCCTCCGCTGAAAACGGACATGCATCCAGTCGGACTATCCCGGTCAACAAATGTAAAATAAAAATAAATAAATAAATAAGAATAAAAATGGCTAGAGGTAAAAACAAGGTGCAGAAAATATATAAGGCAAAAACAGAAAAACTGCACCAAGTTAACACACAAAGAACGATGTTTATTCAAACCAAAAACAAAACAAAAAAGAAAAGATAAGCGCTTTCACAACTGCTGTTGCTTCATCAGACACTACTATAAAATAACAAGCAGCTTAAATAGGTGCATTCAATTAACTGATAAAAAACAACAGTCACATGATGCTATGCAAAGACAGATAAAAGGTATAGTGAACTGCAAATACGGAAAGAAATACATTACACTAAATAATCACTAAAACCTAATAATAAAACCACAAGCAAGTTAAAACACAATATTATAAAAATATATAGCAATAAGTACATAAATATATATATACATATATATAGGTTCATAGGTAGGTACTAGGCTATTGGCCCTAGGGCCTATATAAGCCTAGCCAAAGGTACCCTGGCTTTTGCCACCCAAGAAAATTATTTTCCTGTGCCACTGTCGAGCAGAGCCACAGAAGTGATCCCCAGGGTGAATTTCCTATCTCCCATCCAATCATCAAGATTTTTCTTGAACAGTGCTAATGAGGAGCTTTGTTTGATATAGATAGGTAGTTTGTTTCAGAGTATGGGAAGTCTCTGGGACAGGAATCTATCCCTCCAGCATGTTCTGTTTATTGTGGTGATGAGGTTTAGGTCCCTAGAGAGTGTAGCTCGTAGGGATTGGGATTTCTTTAAGTGGAGCATGTCTAAAAGCTCTGGGTTTGACATAGCTTTGTGTGTTAGGCAGAGATCGCCTCTGAGTAGGCGATATGCAACTGAGTATAGCTGCAGTTTTTTGAGACGGTCTGCATAGGGCATCTCTTTGAGGCCGGTAATCCTCTTTGTGAGGTATTTCTGTGGCCTTTCCAGTTGTTGTAGATGTCTTGTGATGTACATACCAAAAGGGGCATTGTACTCTATAATGGGTCTAATGAGTGACGAATAGAGGGGAACAATTACCTCTTTTTTCCTGGATGAGAAACCTTTTGTGATGAGGTGTGCCACATAGAAGGATTTCCTGACTACTGTGGCGACGTGATTATCAAAGGAGAGACTACTGTCC